>NC_142116.1:265000-280000 GCF_056152115.1 Neolamprologus brichardi | reverse complement strand
GGACTCACCTGAGCGGGTCCTGCTCGGCCTCAGCGCAGCGATGCCACCAAGACCAGATCCCGACACGTTTGGGACGTGAAAAGTTTCCAATTTTACGTTCAAAATAAATACAAGAACCAGACTTCCTGCTCTTATCGTTAATTATGAAGAATGATTAGAAGTTAAAAACCCTGAAAAGTCGAGACGACATCATAAAATATTCATCTAACAACGAAAAACAAAAGTGACTGAAAATACAGCTGAGAAGCAGTTTAGAGTTAATATGAATGAAATGTTTGTATTTTAACGATTCGCCTGTGTAATCCACTTTCAGTGCTCTGCGAATAGTTTCAGATGCGGTGGATTCCCGTCATTGAAGCGCAGACAGAAAACCCAGGCCAGAGTTTCTCCCTCTGTACCTGGATAACTCCACCCTAGCACCACCTGTCTCTCTCCTCCTTTTCAGTTCACCGCATCATAAACTCATCATCATTCTGTTATAATTTACTTTTATTTGTGTCTGACAAGGTCTGTGATCCTGCCACGTGTGTCACAAACCTCATCTTGCTTGTTTGTAGCTCCACAAAAGTGACTCTGCTTACGATTATCAACTGAGCACGCACACGTGAGCCGTGACGCAGTTCACGTAACGCTATGAAAGGCAGAAGAGGAAGTAGTTCTTACCAATCATTTAGACGATCCCAATAATGTTGCTGTTTACTGTGTTCCTGTTAATGATAAACTCTCATTTTTTTCAAAATTACTAAATAATAATAATAATAATGGATTGCATTTATATAGCGCTTTACAATTCCACTATTCATTCACTCTCACATTCACACACTGGTGGAGGCTACAGTTGTAGCCACAGCTGCTCTGGGCAGACTGACTAAAATATCAATATTTTAATAGGAGAATCGATTCTAGAGCATAAATGTCTGTTATCAGAAGAATCAGTTCATCAGTGTCGATCCGCACACCACTACTGTCGACCATAATATCCTATTAGAGCGATTAGAACATGCTGTAGGTATTACAGGTACTGTGCTGCAGTGGTTTGTATCATATCTATCTAATAGACTCCAGTTTGTGCATGTAAATGGAGAGTCCTCTTCACACACTGAGGTTAATTATGGAGTTCCACAGGGTTCAGTGCTAGGACCAATTCTGTTTACATTATACATGCTTCCCTTAGGCAGCATCATTAGAAGACATAGCATACATTTACACTGCTATGCAGATGACACCCAGCTCTATCTGTCCATGGAGCCAGATAACACACACCAATGAGTTAAACTGCAGGAATGTCTTAAAGACATAAAGACCTGGATGGCCACTAACTTTCTGCTTCTTAATTCAGATCAAACTGAGGTCATTGTACTCGGCGCTGAAAAGCTTAGAAATATGGTATCTAAGCAGATTCTTACTCTGGATGGCATTACCTTGGCCTCCAGTAACACTGTGAGGAACCTTGGAGTCATTTTTGACCAGGATATGTCCTTCAACGCACATATTAAACAAATATGTAAGACTGCGTTCTTCCATTTGTGCAACATCTCTAAAGTTAGAAATATCCTGTCTCAGAGTGACGCTGAAAACTAGTTGTAGTCAAATAATTCAAGTCAGATCTGTGTTTCTTTGTCACCTGATCAGGTGTAATGGTGGCTCCCAGTCCCGTTCAGAAAACTTGGGTTAACTCTGATCCAGAAACTAGCCAATAGCAGACTTTGGTGCAGTACCCATGTCTCACCAGGTGAGAAAACACTTCAGTGTTCGTTTTCCTGTGTAGGTGTCCCAGTGCTCCCAGTGGCGTCCGCAATGCTGCCTGCCTCTATCCAGATCACAGGCGAGATGCTGTCGGCGGCTGAAGTTCAGGACATCTGTGAGAGTCTGAAGGAGGATGGCGTGCGCCTGCTGTCTGTGCGTGGCTGCCAGCTCTCAGATCGCGACTTTGGGCGTGTCTGCCGCAGCGTTGCTGAGTCGCGCTCGCTTGCTCAGCTGAACCTTAACCTGGGCGTTGTCTCCAGTATTGGCCGGACGCGGCACCTGGCTGACGCCCTGAAGACTAACCGCTCCCTGCAGACCCTGTTGTGAGTAGAACTTAAAGCTGATTGGCCACTAATCTAACTGTGAATGGTTTGTAAGTCTCTAACTCCACCCCTCCAGCCTTCATGGCAGCCCACTGTTGGACGCCGGCTTAGTGACCCTGAACCCCGCCCTGTCCACCCACCCTTCACTGGTGTGCCTGGATCTTGGTGACTGCATGCTGGGAGACGAGGCATTGGGTCTAATCTGCGGGATGCTGCCGCCAGACGGCGCAAAGTCAGGTAACACCTTCTGCCCTCCCACCACAGGTGAGCCAGGTCTCTCAGGTGTGACCCTGAACCTGGTCCGACTCTCACAGACAGAAGCTCATTAAAAAAACTCCCGATTTGAGGAAGCCTGAAATAGCAAGGGTCCCTGAGGGTTATCCCCCTCAGGCACCCTTGCTATTTCAGGCTCACATGACCTGAATTTGCGGGCGGCGCAGTGGCACGGTGGTTAGCACTGTTGCCTCACAGCAAGAAGGTCCTGAGTTCACTCCACCTTTCTGTGTGGAGTTTGCATGTTCTCCCCCGGTACTCCAGCTTCCTCCCACAGTCCAAAGTCATGCAGTTAGTGGGGTTAGGTTAACTGGAAACACTGAATTGCCCGTAGGTGTGAATGGGGGAGTGAATGAGAGTGCGAATGGTTGTCTGTCTCTGTGTGTTGGCCCTGCAACAGACTGCCGACCTGTCCAGGGTGGACTCCGCCTCTCACCCTGTGACAGCTGGGATAGGCTCCAGCGTCCCCCGCGACCCTGAAACGGACAAGCGGAAGCAAATAGATGGATGGGTGACCTGAATGGCTCTGCTCAGACCACCACGCAGCAAAGCATTCTGGGAGTTTTAACTCTTCACTGTGTGTGTGTGTGGTAGGGCTCAGGGAGCTCACTCTCAGTGCTAACCCAGGAATCAGCTCCAAAGGCTGGGCTCGACTCTCCATTGCTGTGGCGCACAGCTCGCAGCTCCGCGTGCTCAACCTGGACTACAACCCACTCGGTAACACATGTGTCATGATAACATGATGTCATAACAGCGTGATGTCATTATTGTTTGACGCTTTCGCTCTGTTTCCAGGTGATCAGATTGCAGGGATGCTGGCAGTTGCCGTGGCATCCAGCAGGACTCTGGAGGTTCTGGACCTGGAGGGAACCGGACTGACCAACCAGTCAGCACAGGTCGACCAATCACAGTGCTCCATTCTCTTCTTTGTCTCCAGTTCTCATCAGCAGAGAGCAGCTCTTTAAATACAACTAGAATGCAGATTCCAGAGAAGAGATGAGCGTCGGTTGGAAATCATTCAGTCTGGTTTTATTCACACCGTCAGGGTTTCTCCTCCGCTCTGAGAACAAAGCCACCATCCTGCAGTGATGTTTAGTCTGACCTGGTGGTGGCGCTGTGTCCCTGCAAAAAACTGTTCCCAGACCCTGAGTTCGGACTCAGTTTTCAGTTCACTTGTTTGTCCACCAGGGGGAAGTGATATGTCAGCATTGTGGCCTCGTTAGCACTGTGTTTCCTGTTTCAACTACTTTCACAATAAAAGCCTGAGTGTGTGGCCTGTGAAACTGCTGGATAAACAGAGACAATAACATAAATAAAAACACAGTGAACATCTAGAAGCTCTGAAGTGGTTGGAGGTGGAGGTAGATCACCTGTTCTCTCTTGAGCTTCAAAATGCTCTGAATGTTTTTGTTTGTTTGTTTTTGTCAAGGTCAGGGAGAAAAATCCAGGAGAATGTAATTAAAACTCTGTCCTCGCTAAACTGCATTTCTCACTGATGTATGTAAATTGGCTGTGTGGTCCAGCATCAACACATGGCATGCGCATGCGCATGCACATGCACATGCGATTGGTGCGTTCCAGTACTGTAAACACAAAGGAGCACACCTGACTGTAAAGATGGTTTTAAACTGAAAAGCTGCAGTCACGACCGAGTGGGGTCAGGTTCACTGTCCTCCCTGTCACGTTAAACATTTTGTACAGTTTTATTTTGAAGCCATGCTGCACTTCCTAAGAGATTTATAATGTGGTGGTCTCACCTGTGTGCAGGTATTCCTGGACATGGTGGAGAACTACCCGACCAGCCTGCGGGTCCTGGTTCTGGCTGAGAACGACATTAGTCCGGAGCTCCAGCAGCAGATCTGTGACCTGCTGTCTGAGGGGGAGGATGACGATGACAGAGAGGCCTTGCCTCTGGTGCCAGATCCTGCCTCCATCACTGCTTTCCAGCAAATCAGAGACAAGTATCACCCAATCAGAGACAAGTACCAGCTTCCCGCCTGGCTACCCCACAGCAGTAAGGGCTGAACATTCACCTTGTCCTCAGTTACAGAGTGTCCCTGCTCAGACTGTCTCTCCCTCAAACTGCACAAAACCAATACAGACCCAGCAACCTGGGATTATTTGCCAGGATATTGTACTGGCAAGAGCAATATTGCCCCCTTCCCCTAGTATAGACTTCTCTTTTCCACTTTAATCTATTATATATCCTTTTCTATCCCACTTTGCCTTGTATCGATCTGATTCGGTCCCACTTTACCCACTAGAAACCCAGTTCTGTTCCACTTTCCCCAAAAAACACCTGATTCTCTGTTACTGTAATCTGTACAGAACCAGTTCTTTGAAACTTTAATCTCTATAAACATGGTTCTTTCCTACTTTACGAAATGTAAATCTGGTTCTGTCGCAGTTTATCCACTATAGTCAAAGGTTTACTTTACTCAGTACAGAGCCAATTCTCCCACTTTAGCTTATATAGACATGACTATGTGCTACTCAGCACACTATAGACCTGGTTCTTTCATTATTTACCAAAAATAAACCTGGTTCTGTTCCACTTTACTCAATTTGAACCTGTTTTTTCCACTTTGTAGATCTGTTTTGTCCCACTTTACCTTGTATGGACCTGGTTCTAATTCATTCACTGTAGACTTTGCTCTTTTGTACTTTACTCAATAATTTACTTTACCAAGACCATTTTCTTCCTACATGACCCAATATAGAACTAGTTTTGTGTCACTTTACACTGTTTCTGTGTTTTTTCATTTTAAAAATATAAACCTGATTCTGTCCCATTGAGTATAGACTTGATTCTGTTGAAAATTCATCTCTGTAGACCTGGTTTTGTCCACTTTATCCAGTTTAGATTTGGTTGTGTCCCACAGTACCCTCTACAGACTTGGTTCTATCCAACATTACCCACTATAAACCAGTGTCCCAATTAGCCAGGTATAGATCTGGTTTTGTCCCACTATACTGAGTATAGACCTGGTGCCGTCCTTTGTGTGGTGTTTAGGTGTCCTTGGTGACAGTAGGAGGTTTGTATTTTGTATAATTGTGGACAAAGTGTTAATCTGGGTTACCTGCTACATAACTAGTCCCACTTGGTTTTACAATAATGGATATTTAATCAATATTAATCAATATGCCTTTTAAGATTTTCTGTTCTTTCGTGGTTCCTCTGTGATCCATAACAGCAGTGTGAGCTTGTCCTGATCCCAGGTCAGGTGAAGACCAGATAAATTATTCTTAAAAGCTGCAGTAACTACTGAGCAACAAATTTAAAAAGACACAGTGCAGACTCTTTGCTTTTTATTTCATACAGTGTCATTAAGTTTGAAAACCACTGCATACCAGCGATGAAGTTGAATTTAAGACTGAGTGTGATTTCAGCTTCTCAGCAAGTTCAGCAGCTTCATTTTATTTGAATGTGCCACAAATTTGGCAAACGGAGAGAAAATCTGCACACAAACCTAATCTAACAGCCTCTGTACACCAGGGGTGTCCAACTCCAGGCCTCGAGGGCCGGTGTCCTGCAGGTTTTAGACGTGTCAGCCTATTTAAATGGCTAAATGACCTCCTCAACATGTCTTGTAGTTCTCCAGAGGCCTGGTAATGAAGTCATCATTTCAGGTGTGCAGACCCAGGGTGACGTCTAAATCCTGCAGGACACTGGCCCTCGAGGCCTGGAGTTGGACATCCTGCTCTACACTGTGTCGTTAGATGAATGAGGTGTTTTTGTCTTTTTCTCTCAAATGTTGAGACAAACTGATTGATCTTAGTGCCGCTGTGACCGAGGCTTCAAATGATTGATCGTACATATTTAAACCTTTTCTACATCAGATTTTAGGTTGGTCTTCTTAAAGGAACAGTTCATTGTTGCCCTGTAGCTCAGTTCAGTATAAACAGAGGAATTAATGGACTTCCACCTAATTGTGCTTATTCCTGGACTTTTTCTGGAGTCTTTGAACCGACTTTTATTGATCCAGTGGAAGTAAATCAATCTAAAAGTGTGATCTGGAAAGGGCACGGAGGCCGTGGCGTGAGCTGCTGGTCCTGGTTAGAGAAACCGTGCTGAACTATGGCGTGAAGTTCTCAATGTCTTATTCTTTGACCCCACAGACTCCAGCACCCAGGCGGTTTTGCTGACGTCAGGTCTAGGTGAGAGCTTATTGGCTGAGACTGAGATGTGACCCCTCCCACAAACATACCCACTTCCAGTCAGGCTGCCGTCACTTTTTTCGGTTTGAATGGGTTTTTTTCTTCTGCACTGCACCTCTGTGGTTGTCAGATCACCTGATGGCTTGCACCCAATCACACGCCCCGCATGGTTCGATGTAGCACCTGAACACAGACGAGCAGAGAACTCAAACACGTCACGTGACCTCCACACAGGTGTTTGTTCTGCTTCTAATGAATGTACCTTTGGCTCTGTTGATTGGTTCTGATGTCACAACAATAAAACTGTTTACAGCTTCTTAAAAACAAAGGCTCTGATTGGTCGTTTGCTGCCAGCACACACTTAAACACACTGAACAAGTTTGTCTGAAACTTGCTCCCATGTTTGGCGTTTAAAGGTGGCCCTTAAACCGATCTCCGTTTAGCGAGCGGGCCAGTGGGACGAGCGGTTTCATACAGTCCCGTTACCAGTCTCGACAAACAGAGCTACTGCTTTAAAGTTTTGGATCATTTAAATGAAATTTTTCAAATATCAGTCAACACACAAAGTGAATCTGTACCAGGAAGTGTTGCGAAATCAGTTTCACCCCGGTTCTTTTATTCGTCGAAACTTCCAGAGACGGCACCGGAACTCAGTAGTCATTTTCACAAAACTTTTATTCATCTTTATTCATCTTCATTTAAGCATGCACTTGAAGGGAAGACGAGGCCGGTGTGTCCCTCTGCAAAATCTTCACCCCTTTGTTAGTTACAGCCAGCTTTATAGAGGTGTCCCCATCATAAAACCCCCCTACGGTGTGCTGCAAACTGTGTCTGTGTCTATGTGAGTGCTCGTGTGTGACTGTGTACGCATACCTGTGTGTATGTGTGTGCGCGTAAGTAAGTGTGCGTGACAGTTAAAACACTGGGTGTAGGTGACTCCCTAGAGGTCATAAAAAACCCATTTCCCTTCCAGACCACAGTTATCCAGGTCAAATGTTGAGACCTTTCACAGTTCAACTGGGGGAGGAGTCTCCTACCATCTACTCCTAAGTTCATGACAGTCAGGCCTTTGTCACATTGAGGGCAGTGTCAGTATGTCTACAATAATTCTACATTCTATGTTAACACATTTCTAAACTCTAAAATAAGCTAAACATTTCTACAGAAGCGCAAAACTTCACTGTTTGATGAATTCAGTTTCACAGGTGACGAAAGATGGAAGGAGGAAGAGAGTTTTCAAAAGTCATAGACACGAACTGATGAAACCTTGCAGTTAGTTTCAAACATTTTAATCAGATGCAGTCACCTGATTATTTAATAAATGTGACAACAACTGTAATGTGTGAGAGTATGGTGTGGTTCTGCAGGAGGTCTTGATGAGTCTTTATCTTTGTCTGAGTGTTGGTAAGTTTCCTGGCTGGTCTGTTTTATCGGTCGAAGGATAAAGATGCTCAAACACTTTGTGAAGGTTCGCTCAGACCTGCAGACGCCATAGAGCAGCAGCAGCACGCAGCAACAGGACGTGACGACCGTCATTACGGAGGTTAGGGCCGCACAGTGGCGAGGTGGTTAGCACTGTTGCCTCACAGCAAGAAGACCTCGACTCCACCATGTCTGTTGTCTGTGTGGAGTAGGTGGGTGCTTCTCCTCCTTCTCCTTATTTTAACCATGATTCTGAATTGGACATAAATGTGAATGGTTGTCTGTCTGTCTGTGTTAACCCGTGCCTGCCTCCCGCCCTAGCAGGTAGCGAAGGGCTGTGGAAAGTAATGGATGGATGTAAGAGTTTTTCCTTTTTTCTAATGGTAATGGTTTTTACCGCCCCTGGTTTTTAATTTTACTTCACTGTAATGACCTTCCTGTGTTACCATGGCAACATGACTGCCTAAGAAAAGCCTGAAAAGACAGCGTTAAACCTGAAGACACGTCAGTGGCTACAGATCCAGGCCGCTGACTCCTACCTGCAGGTCAACGGTTCAGTCCTGCATGTGATCCAGACTGACTCGGGGATCTCGGATCAGGACTCCTGCATGCTCAGACGCCCCCTGGTGGAGAGTCCGACTGCTGCATCAAGGATTCAGACACGAAAGAACCCAGGAGGTAAAGTTCAGAAACAGCTTTAATGTCTGTGTGGGGATCTGTTCAGTGACATCAGAAGTTTCCGTCTGCGTTTTTGTCCCTGTAACGTGATGAGGTCTGACAGCTGTGTGTGTGTGGGCAGAGCACACGTGCATGTACACCATACAATAAATAAACATGTTATATACAAATACAGTCGTAACATATTCACACTTCACTTTGATGTGAGTAGATTTCATCTCAAAGATCAGACTGTGGTCACGTCCCATCAGGCTTCACTCAGTAACCCACGACGACGCCAAACTTTCATTTAGCGGTTCTTGTTGGGCAGGAAGCTGCAGCTTTCTAAAAGCTGGCCAATCAAAGAAAGCTAAAACAGGAGGATTATTCTGAACTGTGAATCATGCAAAGCTGCTCAGTCTGAGAATAAAGAGGCGGAGCCAAGCCACACAGATCTCCACCTGAAAACTTCTGGAAGCCTCAGAACGCCATCTGATTTTCATCCACATTTAAATTCTGGACTTTTGTGTCGCTCGGCGTGGCCGAGTGTGGGCTGATGATGTCATTCTTTTAAAGGTCAATCTACTCACAGTTAATTTTATTTTCCAAGTGATTATAAGAAATGAGTTGATAAATTATTGATTTATAAAATAAAGCTTCAGTTTCAATTGACTCTTTCAAAATAAAAGCCTCCACATGCCCCTGGGACAAGCCCCTCTGAGCTGACTGCAGAGGTGCACCCTGGGTAATGTAGGTGGGGTTTAAACTGTCCATTCAGTCGTCCTGTGACAACATGGATGATGTCATAGTTCAGGTGCTCGCTGGGAGCTGAACCTGAGGCAGGTGGAGCTGTGTCCCGCCCCCTCGGTCAGTCTAAATGACCTCCGTGTTGAGTTTCTTCTTCTCTGGTTCTGCTGCGCTCAGAAACCTGATTTGTCCCTCCTCCTCGTCCGGCCACGCTCGCTCGCGGCTTTTCTGTCCTCTCTGTGAAGACGATGATGTCACAGAGGACCAGCAGGAGGTGTGTCCACAGTTCCTGCAGTGACCCTGCAGAACAAGGGCGGTGGTCAGCACCACCATGGTGAGCGTCACCCCTGCCAACACCAGCACGATGATGAGCTGCACCTCTGACAGGCCAGCGCCACTGCGCTCGCTCACAGTCACTTTTAGCAGTCTGTCACTGTGACGGCTGCTGTTCCTACCGTCGCCGCTGCTAGTTGTGATTCTCTGGCTCCTCCCTCTACGTCCTCCTCCCTCCCACCCAACCGTTGTCCAGCCGGGTTTGCCGGCGTCGCTGCTAGTTGGCATCTCACAGATGTCTCCAGTGAAGCCAGGCTGGCAGACGCAGTGGAAGCCGCTGGCGCGGTCGAGGCAGCGGCCCCCGTTCAGGCACGGCTGACTGGCGCAGTCGTCCAGGTTGACGGTGCAGAAGCGCCCGCTGAATCCCACAGGGCAGACGCACAAGAAGCGGTTGAACCCATCAACACAGGTGGCACCATTGGCACATGGCTTCATCAGACAGTCATCAACGTCAGTCTCACAGCGAGGCCCCGTGAAGCCGGCCAGGCAGCGACACGTCAGCTCTGGTGCGAAACCGTCAGCGTCCTCACAGAGACCGCCATTTTTACACGGAGACCTGCAGGTAGTGAAGAGGAAGATAAGAAAACCAGCAGACTGCAGCAAACATCAATGCCTGGTTCATAAACAGGAAGTACCAGAACCTGCAGTTCCTCTACCGTCCAGCAGAGGCAGCAGTGAGTCAGTCCCCACAGACTCCCATGTTAAAACTTACAGCAGAAATTAACGTGTTTACAGCCTGATACACAAACTGTTCTGGGCTCTGTAGATAACATCCCCTCCATAACACCTGTATTAAACTTTTGTTACAGAATAAAGAGAGGAGGAAGTAGACGAGAGCAGAAGAAGAGTGTCAGGATATGCAGATGACACAGTTTTATATACGGGAGAAGACTCTGACCGTTTATCTGGATTTCATGTCAGGAGTCAGAGACAAATGTAACAATGTGTAACAATGTGGGTGTTACAAATGTAACAATGTGTAACATTGTTTTGAGGCTTAAAGTGTGGATCATTAGGGGTGTGGCCTAGTTGATAGACAGGTGGACGGTGACACAGGCAGCTGTCCCTAAACTGGACCTCATGACCGCGTTTGTGCCGTTGGAGCACTTTTAATGACATCATCAGGCCAATCATATGGCTGCTGTGAGGTGAGTGTACTAACAGAGCATCCAGAAGGCGGAGCTCCAATTTCAGGATTTTATTTGGATGGAGCACTGATTAGCAGAAATCTGTGTCCATGTGATGCTCCGCCCACTCATCCAAAGTGCTAACTGAAACGCTCAAATCAATGATGTCACAGTGGCCACGCCCATCTGTTCTACAGTTTACGGTCTGCAGGTCGACAACAGTGTGTGCACCTGAAGCTACTTCTCCTTTACTGCAGTAAAATCTGTCAAATGTACTGAAGTCGTTTATTTTTACTGCTGCTGAAAAGTCACGTGACAATTACTGAGCTCATTAATCAGCATAATTATTCTGCTAATTATTAAAAATAAATTCAGCTAAAAACATTCCAGGAAAAATAGGAAACCCTTTGTTGTTTGATCGGTAACGGTAGTGTGTTGGTGTGTGTCCTCCATAAGAGGAGCTCACACCTCCTCTGGTGACACGGGCCGGTCCTCTGCTGGCAGTTGTTGCCGTGGAAACCTTGAGGGCACAGACAGGTGAAGTCGCCGCTGTCCTGAATCACACAGGTGGCTCCGTTCTGACACGGCTGCTGCTGCGAGCACACGTTCAGGTCTGACAGACAGCAGGAGACAGGTGAGCTCAGACGCACTGACGGAAAGATGGCAAAAGAAAGATGGCAGACGTTAACTCACAGGTGACCTCTGACCTTTGTCGCAGAAGCGCCCTCCCCAGCCTGGCTCGCAGGTGCACTGCCAGGGCTGCTCGCAGGAACCGTGCACGCAGCCGGGCATCGGCATGCAGCGGTCGCACAGTTCGCCGTCCCAGCCAGGGTCACACCTGGAAGTGGGAAGGACGCAAGGAGACATGAGGGGGAAAGTTAGTAAAATAGATCTGTGACAGAAACACAGATCAGGTGAGTTACACCTGTGTAAAGTCCTCCTGAACAAGCCACGAGCTGACAGGCAGCCGGGACATTGATTGGGCAGTGATGGACGATTGATTGATCGATCAATTGATTGATGGAGTGTCACCTGCAGACTCTGAACTCGTCACAATGGCTGTTGGCGATGCTGCAGCTGCAGTCAGTTTCTGCAGGGTGAGAAACAGGTTGCATCAGTCACACCTGCACAGACGTTTAACATAGAGCAGCAGAGCTCATGTGATGATGATGTCACTGTGACATCATGTGATGATGATGTCACAGTGCCCCTTTAATCAGATACAAACAGAAGCAGCAAACTGACGTTCGTTACCTGAAACAAAGAAAATTAGCTGAAAGAGCCAGAAACCTGATTGGCTGACCAAACACAGCCAATCAGCAGAGAGACTGAGGGGATGCAATCATGTGTTGAGGTGTGGCAGGTAGAGTCAGGTGGAGTCCCTGATGATGACGATGATGATCCCCTCATCATCCTCATCCCGTTATCATCTTCTTCTTCGTCTTCATTATCTTTACCTTCAAAGTGTTTTTTATCTAGACGCCATTTTGGGAGCTGCCGGGAACAGTGAGCGCGCCTCTCATAACTGCAGCAGCAGCTGGGAGTTATGTGAGACGGGTCGGACAGCAGCGAGGGGGCTCCGGCTGACAGCTGGGAGAGCCCGGATTAGCAGGAACAATGAGCCGCCGAGCGCCTCGGAGCGTGCTCAGTGAGGATCCATCCATCCAGCCGTGACAGTGGATTGTGTGTGTGTGTGTGTGCTGATTGAAGCTTCCTTTCTCACTGGTCTGCTGCTGTCTGATTGGTCAGGGGCACACCTGTGGCTCTCGTTAGCCATCCAGTCAGAGTCCCTGATGGAGGCTGTAGTGGTGGAGGCGGTGCGAAGGCCCTGACCTGCGGCGTGTGTGCCCACAGAAAGGTCATGAGGTCACGCCTTCAGGAGCCCACCGCTGTTTCCTCCGAGTGTCCGGTTTAATTTGAGCGTTCGAATGTTGCCCTCGGCTGTCGCACCGTGCCACTATCATGGAGTAATCTCATTACTGCTGTATCTACTGATGTAATTAGAATACCTCCGATCTCACGCCGACGTCTGTAAGTGTGAAGATCATTTTAACTCAGAGAGAAGAAACTGTGAGTGCGGAGCACGCCGCGTTTCCACGTTAGCATGAAACATGTGACGACAGCTAGCACGCGGCGTTGGGGTTGCAATATTTGATTTTGCTCGTGTGCATCGTGACAAATGAATGCACGTTTGTAGCCTCTGATCAATGGCTGAGCCTTGAAGCAGCAGTCTACAGAGTGATTGGTGCACAGCAGGAGGTGTGACTATGTGACCTACCTTGACCTGCGCAGGGTGGAGTGATGATACCGTGGAGGACGCAACAGCTCAGCGCCAGCGTGGCGGCTGCGGCTCTGAGCACCCACATATCGACTGGGGCGAAGACGACGGCCTGTAACAGAAAACGGAAAGCTGGTCACGTGACCTACAGGGTCGTACGCACAGCAAAGACTCGACAAGCTGCAGGTAAATGTGAGCGCGCTCAGTAACAGCACAGACACACGAGACATGACAACAGACGCAAACCAAACACAAGGCTTTTATTTTTAAATCCACAAAGGAAGGACAGAGCATCAACAGACGCCGGAAGACCGACGGGTACGACTGACTGTGTGAGGTCAGGAGGTCAGGGAGGCGGAGACAAGAGGGACAACCACGGAGCAGGACACTACAGATACAGAGCGACTGGAAGCTCACCAAAGCGGACACACCATCACCACAAAATAAAAGTCTGAACCAAAAAACACAAAGACGAAGGTGAACACGAGCCACAGAGCCCAGCGCCGCGGTCACACGGCGAGAGGAAGCTGACCCCAGATCAAACACGCATTGACTCCTGGGAGCTTTTCAAAGGCGTATCTGCGGCGCGGGAAGCTGAGACGGCGCTTATCAAACACAGCACTCTGTGATGACGCCACGGCGCATCTGAGAGAAGCTGTGAAGGAAAAGTTGGAGAGCATCAGGGATGAGGCGGCGAAGCTCAGACAGGAAGTGATGCTTCCTGAAGAGGAAGTAGTTCCTTCCAATGTAGACAATCCGAATGATAGTTTCTTTCCACCGTGTTCCTGTTAATGTTAAACTACAAATTTACCCTAAATTACTAAAATATCGATATTTTAATGTGAGAATCGACTCTAGAACATAAACGACTGGTATCGGAGGAATCGATATTTCAGTATCAATCCGCACATCACTAGCCGAAGCTTTAGACTCCCTCCCCGTCCTCCTTCAGGGTCTTGTGGCTCGCTCTGAGCTGGCCTGTTGCTGTAGTGACGGCGCCTCAGGTCGCTCTGCCCACGCGCTCGACTCGCAGGCAGGAAAGAGCGCGGATCATTTTTCCTGAGATTACAGCGACGAGCTCAACCTCCGCACGGACAGGAACCGACATGCCAGATCAGTGTGTCTGGCATACCACAGCACACACACACACACACACACACACACACTTTATCCTGCCTGTTTGCTCCAGAAAGAGAAGAATGAGGGGAGTGTATGAGGAGAGATGGCAACAGGTGGCCAATTTAATGCTTCAGCACACACACACACACACACACACACACACACACACACACACAACAAGCTGACTCACTGCATCCAAGTGTTTCTGTGGAAATAAACCGGCGGTCTGTGTGAGTGGCATCGACAGGGGGCGGAGACAGGGCGGTGAGGTCCCGCCCTCCACCACGCCTGAGTGTAACCACACACACCTTCAGCTTTCATCGGTTTTTGTTTGTTTTGATGTGTTGTGGAAACTCGCCGTGTGTTTTTCTACGATCGTGTTTAATAACTGGAGGGCGTGGCTAAAAGAATGATCTCGCTGACTCATCTCGCCGCACACAGGCTGACCATGTGTCGGCCAGCGTGCGGCGAGATTATTTAGTTTAGTTTTTATTACAGCATTTTCACGTGAATTTCATTTTAATATCTTTATTTTCATTTTCCTGTTATTTTAATTTTATTTAAATTGTTATTATAGTTTTATTATGTTTTGTGAGCAAACAGTGTGTGTGGCGAGGCGTCTGCGTGTTCTCCCTGGCATCGTGCTGCTGATACTGACGCTTCCTTCAGTCTGAAAGATCCTCCAGCCTCAAGGGCGAGCTTTCAGCGGAGCTCCGCCTCTTTCACTGTTTGATGTTCAACTTGTTTTTTCCATTGTAACTTCCTCCATCCTTCAGAGGCGGCGAGGGTTTGTACAGCTGTAAACGATACCTGTGAG
>NC_142116.1:232500-260000 GCF_056152115.1 Neolamprologus brichardi | reverse complement strand
AGGTTAACATTTACTTCCTGTCATGTGACTCGTGTTCCTTTGATGGATGTTTGTGGTAAACAGGACAGTTTGTACTCAGTCATCCCTGTAGGCTCATAGCTCAGGCTCTAAACACTCAGTTTATCAGTTTTTTCTGCTCTGGGATCTGTATGATGTCAGAGAGAGAGGATGGTAGTCCCACCCACTTGCTGGCAGCAAATCAGAAGAAAGCTAGCTAAGAAAAAGGGAGGATCCCATTGGTATAAGACAAAGAAGGCTCATTATGAGCTGTGAATCAAGCACAGCTGCTCTGAGTGAGAGAACAAAAATATGGAGCTGGAAATGAACAGCACCACGTCAAGCTTTACATTTTAGGAAATAAAACCCCAAATTACCAATTGTTCTGTAGAGGTCAGAGGTAGTCCATTAAACCACCACAGAAGAAGCTTATTTGTTTGGTATTTAATTGTCAGTTTCTATCAATATCTCCTCAGCCCCAGTGATCCTTACAGTCACATGATCTTTACGTCATGTTTGATCCTGACTCTGTTTCACTCTTTGAATTTACCCAGCGGAAAACAAGGAGAAACCTTGTGGTTTTGTCACCTTCTGACACGCGGCACAGACGTCTTAAAAATAACTGCGAGCCAAAGAAAACATCCAGCAGCCCCCACCAATCAGAGATGTCAGGAAGTCTGTACCTGCTGCAAGGCAAAGTTTAGAGAGCGCAGCCTGGAAACCAGAGCCAGAGTGTGATCTGTGATCTGATCTGCGATCTGAGCCTCAGGAACTCTGGACTCCGCAGCAGCAGCGCTCAGTGACAGCTCTGAGCTGGTAGGGTGCTTACCTCGAGCTGGCAGCTTCCTCCTCGCTGATCCGCTGTCACAAACCAACTTGATATTCAGCTGCCGTCCACCCCGCGTCTCCAACACACACTCGGACACGCACACACAAAAACACTGTGGGACACACACTGCGCCGTCGTTCAGAGTGTGTGTGTTTGAAGCTGCAGACGAACGACGGGGAGGCGCTGCTTCGGCCGTCCTCCCCTCCTCAGAAAACACTCCCCCTCTGCAGGGTACGACCCCGACACAGCCCCCTCTGTGTGTGTGAGTAGGAGGGGCTGTGTGCTGTTACATGTGATCAGAGCAGGTTTACTCACCTGGAGCAGGGCTGGGTGCTGATTGGCCGATTACGCTCGGAGCTGAACATACTCCTTTGAGCTTCAGCTTTTTTTCACACTGACTTTAAACAGGAAAACCCACAAAATCCACGAATATGATATTAAACATGTGACTACTTTTCCTGAAAATGTCCCAACAAACGGCCGGCTCACCTGACTGAGGAGGCGGGTCGAGTCTGTGGCGGCTCATCTCTTTTAGCTCCACCACAAATCACAGAAACGTTCATAAGGAGTTATGAAAGGTTTCTATAATAAAGTCTGAGTGACGGATCAGGTGACAGCGCTCTGACCACCTGCGCAGTCTGCAGGTAAACATCTACAGCATCACGCTGGCTAGCCTCTGTGCTACGGGAACTTCCTGTGGTGAACCCCACGCAAGGCTTCACGGTACTAAAGGCAAACTTATTACTGAAGTCGCTGCTCTGGAGCAGCAGGTAGGAATACACTCAGAGCGGAGACTCCCACAAACAGCTGGAAGCAACGATGAGCCTGTAAGTCAGAGCGCTGCCTGCAGGGGGCAGCAGGATGCCCCTGTGTTTGTGTGGCAGAGATTAATGCACGATGTGTGTGTGGCTCACAGTTTGTGTAACTGGCGGCGGCAGAAAAACACTCTGCAGTTTTCCAAGCAAGTCTCCTCCCCCTCTCCTCCCCCAAGTGTTTGTTCAGGCTTCCCTCCTCTATCTGATCCTCCTCTCGTCTGTTATGTCTCTGCGCCTCAGCTCCCAGCAGGGCGAGCACTGTCTGCGTTTGTTACTGAATCAGATCCGCCTTCAGATCGGGCGCCGGCTCACGTCCCGGCAGGCTCGGACTCGCCCTGCCTGGAACGCCGTGGTGCTTTTAAATGTTTTAAAGAGACTCTGAGGGAGCCACAAGCTCTCAGAGGAGAAGCTTCACTTTGACCCTGAAACAGCTCCACTTTGCACAAATCAGACCTTTCTTTATTCAGCAGACTGAACAGCGCCCGAGGAGGTTCCTCAGACTGTTCTACAGTTTGACCTTTGACCTTTGCTTGGAACCTCCCAACAGTTCAAACTGGTTCTGGTGTCAGATCGGTTTGCTTAAACTGCTCAACACTGCAGATATCCACAAAACCAGATTATTACCAGGTGTCCCAGTTTCATCTCTGAGCATGAACACCAATACCAGGCTGAACCTTTACCCAGAATGCACTTTGTCAACTTTCCAAGTGAAAATGGGGAAACAGATGAAAGTGGGCAGTGTGTGAGGGATCATCACCCTGAAGCTGAGAGAGCAGGAACCTGGTTCAGAGTCAGACCGAGGGCCGGGCGGTGGGACTAAAGCTGATCTGGGTTCAGCTTTGATGGCTCTGGTTTGTAGCAGAGCAGGTGTACGGGGCTGTGACACTGGTTTGGTCCTGCTCAGGTGATGAACCAGGTGATGCTGGGGCGGGCAGGGAACTCGGGCCATGCTCACGTGACAGTGTCGCTGCTGTGAGACGGTCCTCGGCCCTCCTCCTCTGGACCTGATCTTTAACAACCTGCAGGATCTGTGTGGCGGGAACATGTCGCAGCTTCAGTGGTGGAGGACGAGGCTATGACGCCCGCTCCCTCCATCCTCAGCAGCGTGTATCTATCGATCAATAATCAATACCTGCTGGTTACTTGACTTCAGCTTAGCTGTAACTCGATCCCCCCGTGATGGCGTCTGGATCTGAGCATGTGCCGAGGTTTGCCCTGCGGTGGGTAGCGGGTCAAGCAGCGCTGTTGAGGGGTTGATGATGGTGTAACCTGCAGCCAGGGCAGCTGGGAGATTCCCGTGTTGGAGCACCGGAGACACATCGAAGCTCTGTTTACCCTGGGGGGGGTTCAGCCTTGACCCCTCCGTCACCACAGCAGCTGAGGAAGCCTCGTGCACACATACCCACTCTCAGGGTGATTAATAACCAATGTGTGTGACCTCTGACCCCAACATGCAGCCGTTTCAGCCTGAGAGCAAACACCGACATGCTCGGGAGGTGTGAGGTTTCACTGAGAATCTCTGCGTCTCTGAAGCGCCACAGCAGTTTGTGTTTAACCCTGTGAGGCTGTTATCAGTGATGACCCCTGACCTCTGACCCCTGAGCTTGGAGAGAAGCAGTAAACAGTGTTTGATGTTTATCAGAATGGCTTTTGTCTGACTGCTGAGACACGAACAAGTTTAAACCTAAAGAAATCTTGTGAGTGGGTAACAATCCTCAGTGAGGATGACTCAGACCAGCAGGCCCAGTTCTGCTCTGGTTCTGGTTTTAGAGAAACTTCCTGAACCTGGGCGTGTCCTTCCTGTCCTGCTGTAATGGTGTCTGAGTCTAATCCCTGACTGTAGTCTAAAATAATCCGGCTCCTCTTCATGCAGTCTTCCTCCTGCCGGCTGGTTCCTGAGGTCAGAGAGACACGAACAGCTGCCGGGACTCAAACCGCCGGCGTGTTCTCCATTCCTCTCATTCCTCCCATAGCCAGTGGGGGGGGGGCATTGTTGTGGAGCAGCTGGACATTGTCTTCTTCTTTGCAGGCAGCGAAGACTCGATGAGCTCGGCAGCTGCTGTGTGTCATCACTTTACACACACACACAGTTTTTTTCATATCCTTGTGGGGACATCTAATTGACACATAACCCCAACCTGAGCCCAGACCTAACCGTGACCTAACCGTGAGCTAACCGTGAGCTAACCGTGAGCTAACCGTAACATTTTCAAAAATGCCTTCAAACTCGTGGGGACGGGTCCAAACACACACACACACAGGTGGATGAAAGTTTAATGACCTGCAGGAGGAAGTGGGACACTGCAGAGGGGACAGCCTGACAGTGAAGCGACACATGTCATGCTGCCACACTGCAGGGAAGCGTGTGCCCTCAGTCCTGTCTGCAGGTGCCGACAGACGGAGAAAGACACCAAAACTGTAACCGCCTGCTTCACGCCGTCCAAACTGATCTGCAGAATAATCATCACAGAAGAAGAACAATCAAACATCTCCTCTGTCACTGTGTCCTCTGTCAGGGGCTCATTAGCATCACTGATATCCAAACAGCTGAGTCTGAGCCCCGCCCCTGTCCCAGGTTCTGCAGTTTGGAGGCTGAGCTCAGAGATCAGCCCATCTCACCCCTACTTGCACTCCGTATATAGATGTGAAGAAATAAAATGCAGTTTGTCCCTTGGTTTTTTGTTTTAACTTATGTTAAAAGTTCTTTAAAAAGCCAAAAATGATTTAATATGAAGACAACATGAGGCGAGAGTACAAACACGCTGAGGCTGCTAGTTCAGTCAGAGTCACAAACGCATGTCTGCACAATGACAGCAGAAGTGCTGCCCTGTGTCTGCGCAGACAGAGCCGTGTGTTTGTTTGGTTGTCCAATCAAAGGCTTCAGTTAGTTACAATCTGCGTTCACGTTTGTGGTTTTGTTTTGTTTGACAATATTTGATATTTAAAAAACAAACATTTTCAAAACTATTGGTGGGTGGTTTCTTGTTTATTTTTTGCACTACTTGAACACTTGGCTGTCCAATGAGACGGCAGTGCCAGCAGCGGCTCATTTCAGTTCGACACCCCTTGTAGGAGCCACATGAGTTGTTCCTTTTTGACTAAGTGGGTTGATTTAAATGGACTCACTGTATTGGTGCACGGGTGTGGGGCGTGTCTCATGGGTGTGGTAGATGATAAATGTGGTTGCACTCACCTGATGTTGATGAGCAGAAAGGTAGGGTGAGCATGAGGCGAAACTTTCTGTTGTGCGCAGCTTGAATGATTTTGATGTATTTTAACTGTAACTTGATGGTTTTTGTATGTTTATGCACTAATTGATGCCATAGGCTAAGTTGTAATTTGGCATAGTAGTAAGTGCAGTTATTGGTGAGTTGCAGTTATTTGTTTGTGCAGTCTGTGCATTTGTTTAATAGTTATATTATATTATTGGACAGATATTGGACAGCTGCATGTGGAAGAAAAGGAGCAAATGGTACAGAAGTGTATTTTATGTTTATTGTTGCGCGTCATCTGTGTCCTCATGTTTAGCCTGCCGCAGCCGTTGGTTGGTTGAGCCGCAATACCCCTGATGAACTTACCTGAATGAAATCTGTTCTGTGGGCGTGACATCAGGTGAAAGGCAGACAGCTCAGGTAGGAAGGTCCAGAAACACCTGGAAGGTAGAGAGGAACAGGTAGACATGTGCACAGGGTTTACTGGGTCAGCCTCACACACCAACACAGACCCTGATCAGGACACACATGTGGATGCGCAGAACTTTGTGTCATCAGAAACTGAATCTGAATAAGTTAAATTCAAATATGAATTGCTCAGATTGAATCTGAATTGTAACTTAATAAATGGTTTTTGAAACTGAATTTGAATTAGCCTAATTTGAAATTCAGTGTATTGGTTTGAAAATGATCGGAACTAAATTGAAATTGAATTTTATCCTTTAAAAATGTAGCTCTCAAATAATTTCAGTTTCAGTCCTACAATTCAGTTTTTTGGGACTTGCATCCGGTTCTGGTTCCAGAGTAATCGAGCACAGATTAATAGAACTGCGTTTTACAAGCGGACTGAAAGTGTCACTGACGGGAATCTACAGCATCTCAGAAGACCTCAATGAATGAATTAAGACCTCAGAAGTCATTCGTCATGTTGCATGACCAGCAGATAAACTCTCAGGTTGGTAATAAATGTATTACATGTATAAGAACAAGACAGAAGAAGAAGAAAGAAAGAAGACCGCTGTCCTGCAACTTTTCCATGTGTCCCTGTTGCAACACATCTAATATGATTAGTAGGTCATTGGCAAGACTGTCCGGTCTTTAAGTGATGACATGACGAATTCTGCTTCCGGGCCCAAAGTACTCTGCGTTTATTAAAGCTGTTGTGTTTTTAACATGTTTTAATGTTTTGTATTTTGTTCTGTTTAATCTGAACAATCCCCTAAAAACAGTCAGTGATCACTGTCGGCCTGTTTTTATCACCACTGTTCATTTTAAAGCTCAGTTTTAAACCCTTGTAATGTAGCTACAGCCCAGCAGCAGTATATTAATGACTAACCTCGTATTGTGGATGGATTATCTCAGTTGTTCTCCTGACTGAAGTTTGGTCTGTTTACAGCATCCTGCCATGCGATTGCATTTGTCTCTAACCATCAGGAACCTTCACGTTAACTTTTATTGAGTGGAAAGAAGTTAGCATTCATCCTCCAGCTTCACTGTGTTTATGCTAACATAGCTGTGTAGCTAGCGATCACGTAGCACATCATTATATAGCAGCTAGCCCAACTTCAGTAACCCTACAAACGTCACTGCTGTTTAGTTTCTGTCTTCATTTATTTTGGAAGTGATAGCAGAGCTGTACGTTTGAATCATTTCAGAAATTTCTGTCAGAACATGCTATATCATGATTAGATGGAAGCTAGCGAGCTAACTTCCTGCTAACTTCTAACTCCATTAAATGTGATAAATTCCTTTTTCATGGATGCCTGGATGTTAAACTTAAGTGTTAGACCTGGTAAAGCAGCAACGCTGTTCGTTTTATTACAGATGAAACTCAGTAATGCTGCAGTGATCATTTGACTTTGGGACCTGCAGCGGAGTTTGGGCCCAGACAGGCTAATGACGTCAGAGTTAAAGACCAGATAGAACTTGACTGCATGCTGAGGTGGGAGTGGACCAGAAAGTAAGGAAATCCAAAGTGCCGTTAAAACCAGGAGAGGTTTCTTATATATTTTAGAAGAAGGGATTATTAAAAAATTCAAAATAAATTATCTCAATGCCATATTTTATTTAGGAACCCTAGAGAGCCCTTTGCAAAATAACACATTCTTATCATTTCACCCTCTGATGGGCCAAGCTACGACTGTCAGGGAAGGTGATGTAGGTACAGAGCATGTGAGAGTGGTCAAGTAAATGCCACTTGTCTAGATGAAGGCACAAGAGGGATCAATGGCAAGGCGCAGAGATTCATTATCTTCAGTGGACGCTCCATTTCTGGCACAAAAGACCTGTAAAACATGGTCGATGTATGAGGTGCCATGGTGACCCGACAACTTCAGCCTGTCAAACATAATAATGGAGCAGTATGTTTAAAAAAAATCCAGCTCAAGATGCTGTAGATTCCTGTCAGTGACACTTTCGGTCCGCTTGTAAAACGCAGTTCTATTAATCTGTGCTCGATTACTCTGAAACCAGAACCGATGAAAGTCCCAAAAAACTGAATTGTAGGACTGAAACTGAAATTAATTGAGAGCTTCATTTTTAAAGGATAAAATACAGTTTCAAAACAAATGAATTCATTTTCAAAGTATAAAATTCAATTTCAATTTAGTTCTGATCATTTTCAAACCAATACATTGAATTTCAAATTAGGCTAATTCAGACCTTCCCAAAGTGTGGGGGCCGCCCCCTAGGGGGGGTGCAGAGCCATTGCAGGGGGGGTGCGGTATGAAAAGGGGGGGGGAAACAACGCTTGGACACTGCTAGCACGGGCGGCCACACAAACGCAAAGCAGGAGATGAAGCATCGCTGAATATGTTTCCAAACCAACTTCATTCTGAGCCAAAGACTAGAAAATATGCTGAAGCAAATCTTCCCTTTGGCTTCACCTGCACAGGTGCTGAGGTAGGTCTCCCTGCAGGATTGTTTTTCCCTTCATCAGGAGCAGTGCTGGGCTGTTTAAATCAGGACGAACAGGATCCCACATTCTTGATTTTTAGTTCACAAACACTTGTTGTAATGACTAACTGCTCCTGACATGTTGGAGATGTTTGCTCTTTATACAGTAAAGTTACAGGATACAAATAACATCAGGATCATCCTGCAGCGATTTGTCCCCCGGTTCAAATCACAGACAAACAGGATCCCACAGCTGTTTGTTTTTGAACCCATTTTGCACAGAGAGACATTTTTGAAAAATGTATTGATAGCAATGTTAAATATTATTACACAGGAAAAAAACAACTACAGTAAAATAATCACACTGTGACGCCTCTGCCTTTGTAAATGGAGGGACAGTAACGCGTGTAAAACCTGCAGACAGTCAGATTAACAGTATTTTGTCTCTATCATTCTGCAATTCATCTCATGTCAACAATAACGTGGCCACAGCGTGGCGTGGAAAAAGCACATACCTTTAACGTGACGAACTCTGTATTCCTCGTCCACACGTAAACGCAAAAAAGGAGTTTTAAAAAATCTCAGTTTTTGGTGATTCGAAACGCTGTTTACGTGGACGAAACAGCTGCGTTTTCACAAATACCCGTGTAGGTGCAGACGTAGCGTAAAAGAGTTAGTACTTTATTTTATTACTACCTGTAATTTATTGCAGATTACTTGTATTTGCTTAATTGTTTACTAAAAGTTTGAGGTGTGAAATAAACTGCAATGGATTGTGGTTTGCAGTGTTTTGTGTTGTTTCACTTTAAATTTGTTTAAAAGGAAAAAGCTGAAAATTTAAATAGTTAAAAGTTGAAATGTAAATAGTTTTTTGTATTATGATTTATTTATTACATTTTATGTGGAGTGAATAAATAAAAGTATATTTACGGTGGCCCCTCGAGACAAAACACGTAAAAACACAACAGAAGTGCTCCAGGATGCTGGGCGCAGTGTTGAGCTTTTGTTAACTAGTGGTTACACAAGCCAGCAAGTACCAACAACCGGATTTGGTGTGTGGTAGTAACAGGTAAATTAACATTTTCTTTAAAAATTATTTGAATATATATGAGTGTTTGTGTATAAATACACAAACAACACACATATGCTTTCAATTGTGTAATTTAAGTGAGCTAGGTAGCTCTGCTTTGAAGTTCAGTTAACTCTAGAAATGTATTTTGGAGTTTGTACGTGCTCCAAAACACCGCATATATTTATATATAAATAAAACCACTTTTTTTTTTTAACATTAGTAATTCCTTTTGTGCATAATTTTATATTATTGTTAATAATAAATAAATTAAAGCAACAAAACAACCTGAAGAGCCGGTTGGGAGCCGAAAGAGCTGGTTCTCTAAAAAGAGCCAGAAATCCCCTCACCACCGTGCTGGGGTCTGCATACACTCAGCTTTAACGTCAGTCTGGGTTCATGGCTGGCTTACCATTAGCATGCTGTCTGCACAGAGGTTGGCTGCAGACATTTCCTTCATGGATTCAGTTTGAATGTCACCATCGTGCTCTCGTAACATCCACGCTGTAGACTGCGCCATTAATTTACTCCTCCAGCTCACAAAGTGAAATCAGCTGATTGTAGCAGGACGGAAAACTTTTTTTTTTTTTTTTTTTGTCTTTCCATCCACAGGAGTGCCGGTAGCTGAAGTAACAACTGTAACTGTAATGAGATTACTGCATTTAGTACAGTACAATGTGTTACATTACTGTGTTACTGAAAAATGTGATGTGATTACAGTAACACGGTACAGGCCGGAAACAGTGCACGTGACAATTCAATTCAACTTTATTTACACAGCGCCAAATCACAACAACGGTCGCCTCAAGGCGCTTTATATTGTACAGTAGATCGTACAATAATAGATACAGAGAAAAACCCAACAATCATATGACCCCCTATGAGCAGCACTTTGGCGACAGTGGGAAGGAAAAACTCCCTTTTAACAGGAAGAAACCTCCAGCAGAACCAGGCTCAGGGAGGGGCGGGGCCATCTGCTGTGATTGGTTGGGGTGAGAGAAGGAAGACAGGATAAAGACATGCTGTGGAAGAGAGACAGAGATTAATAACAGATATGATTCAATGCAGAGAGGTCTGTTAACACATAGTGAGTGAAGAAGAAACACCCAGTGCATCATGGGAATCCCCGGCAGCCTACATCTATTGCAGCATAACTAAGGGAGGATTCAGGGTCACCTGGTCCAGCCCTAACTATATGCTTTAGCAAAAAGGAAAGTTTGAAGCCTAATCTTGAAAGTAGAGATAGTGTCTGTCTCCTGAATCCAAACTGGAAGCTGGTTCCACAGAAGAGGGGCCTGAAAACTGAAGGCTCTGCCTCCCATTCTACTTTTAAATACTCTAGTGTCCATAAGTTTGTGGTAGAGGCGCGTGGATCGCTCCAAACACCAATAGCAGCTGTGGTACTGATATCTGATTCATAATTGCAATATAAGATCGACACTTTATTTCTATCCTCCAAGTTCAGTATGTGGCCCAGCTAAATATATTATCTCTTTGGAAATGAGAAGATAAACTTCAACCATGCTCTAAACATCTGAAGCTTTTTGTGTTGTCATGTCTTTTGATTTGCCGCCTACGGCACATTCAAACATCACGCAACAGGCACATTTACATCCCTGCTGTCCAAAAAAACCCCACTTTCAAAATACATGCAAGTAAAACTGACAGTGAAATTACAAGTTGATGATTCATCTCATAAATCACGACACAGTGCTCTCAGCTACATCAGCTGCCTTCACAAGTTACAAATATCGGTATCAGAATTGGGATTGGCAGCACCGGCCTGTATTTACCCACATGGAAAAGATATTTATAAATCTTATAAAGTTTGTATCTGTCCTGTGTGAAACTTGTATGAAAAGCATACAAGAGTGAAAACAGATATAAGATCCTTTGAAAAATTATATAAATGCAACGTGTATGATTTGGATACTAAAACAACATATGAAAGTAATGAAAGTGGCCACTTTCATGAGTAAATCATATAAGCCTGATATGATTCACTATATGAATGAGTTTTTACTCTTTCTTTTCCATACTTGGTATCAGATCGATATTAAAATTTGCAGGATTGCACAGCAGTTTGCAGTACCTGAGCATCTAGCTAGCCCTACAGAAGAGGCGAGAACATAAAGGGAGTGAAGTTTAAGTGTCGGGTAATTTGAAATGCAGCGTTTCTATCAGCTCAACAAACATCAGCAAACACAAACTGTGTGTGCAGTTTGTCTCACAGTGTGCTGCAGCTAAAGGTCCAGCTGCTGTATTTGACAGGGAGAGAAAAGACGGAGAGCTACGTCCACTCAGAGGTGGAGACAGATAAGAAAGAAGGACAGGAGAGGACGAAGGGAGCTTAGAGTTAAAGGAAGGATGCTCTTTAAACTGGAAATTTAAAGATGCCACGTTCCTGCAAAACAAACAAAGCTATGCTAACTTTGTGTTATTCAAATGTTCCATGAAAATCCTGTTTAGTATTTCAATGCAGGATAAACATGTGGTGGATTCAGAGTACAGTCACACACAGTGCCTGTGGTGCTCGTGGTCCCAGGCAGGTAACAACAGGTGTAGCAGAGTTTATCAGAGAGCTGAATCCACTGTGACCCCTGACTGTGCTTTACTGTGGAGGTGAAGTCACCCTCCACCATCAGGGCAACACAATCGTGTCCTACACAACATGCTGAGTACATTCATTACAATTAGAAATACTAACAAGCTCAAGGTTCAGTTACTTGTATACAAACACGGTTAGTAGCAGAGTACTTTTTCACTTTTACTTGAGTACAGGAGTTTCATTACTTCACCTTTTACTGGAGTACTTTTAAACACAGGTATCTGTACTTTTACTTAAGTAAAGAAAGTCTCCGCGCTGAGCAGCTCGGCCTGTCTGTAGGTGTGAGGAGCTCCATCAGGGTGGATGAACGAACAGCACCGTCCACATACTTCTGCACAACTTGAAACTTCTTCTTCTCTGGTTTAATTGTTGTTTTCACGCTGTGACGTCACGTTAGAGCCGCCGCAGCGTTGAAAAAGCTCAGTCCTTCATCCTGAGCTCTCATCATCGTCATGATGTTCAGCCCCTCCTCTCCAGGTCTGTGGCTGAAGGTGACGTGAGTCACTCGGATCACCTTCCAGGTAGCCTCGTCACCTGCTTCTCATTCCGCTGCTTCGTCACGGTGACGTCAGCACGCAGGACGTGAGGGGGCTTTAAAGGAGGAGGGGGGGGCCGGGATTCCTGAGGATTACCCGTCATGCCCCGCGGGTAAAGATGGCGACAGCTGAGCAGGGCAGCGGATCAACTTTCTTGGAGCGGCTCTGAGCGGATTTCCTTCCGCGGACGGAGCGTCTTAGCCGGCCTCAACCCGACCCACTGCCCGGAGCTCCAGCGCGGACTTCGGCGCTGCTGTCCGGCCTCGGATCGGTCCGGAGCCCCCTCCCTTGGCTCTCCTGCTCCTCCGGAGGAGCGGAGCGGAGCTCGGACAAAGTTTCCTCTCCTCCCCGGGACCGAGCGGCGCGGACGGGGCCTCAGGTAAGTTCGCGCCGGGCGGGGTGGGGGTATCCCTGGTGCGGGTCTTCATGACGAGCCGCGCGGCTCGCGGAGCGCGGAACTGGGCCATGGTGGGCCGGTTCGCGTCAGTTTGACGGCCTGTGCGCGAGGGGGGGGGGTGTCGTGTTTGTGCCTGTCAGACAGAGCCGAGGGCGTACAGCCGCGCCCCCAGCAGCCAATCACAGGACGAGCAGGACGACCCTAGAACGGGGCCCAGGCCCTCAGCGAGGCCCCCGGCAGTTTCAATTGCAACTTTATTGATGCTCAGCAGGAAATGTCAAAATAAAAGCCTGTCAATGTTCGATCAAAAGTTTCATTAGAGCGTTATGACGACATAACAACGATAAAAAGAATGAACCCTGATTTTAAAAGTTCAGCAGAGACTTCTGAGCCGGCGATGGCGGTAAACCCAAAACGTCTCCGCTGTTCAAACACGTCACTGATTTCACTGATCTGAGCTCAGTTACAAGACAAAGCTAGCATTAGCAAGCAAACGGGTTCAGTGAGTTAGCATGTAACAGCCAGAGGTGGGAGTTACCGCACGACGTTATCGCGATACTTCGCTCACCACTCGATGTTATTGTGTCGAATCAGGTTATCAAAATTCATCTTTGTTGATTTGTTTGATCCACAACGATCGCGTTTGTTTTTTCTTTAAAAGACTGACGATGGTGTCCGGTGTGACTGAACGGGCTCCAGTTATTTCATCGGCGCTGAGTTCTGAAGAAATGAACGGTCTCCAGTTTAATTTGAATGCAGAGACAGAATATCAACAAAAACACGTCACAGTTTTTCGTTTCAGCCAATTTAAAATAAGTTTAGTGTTTTTTCACAGTGGTCATGCTACTTAATAAATTATTGATATGTGGTGGTGCTGTGAGAATGGCGAGGGCCAGCAGCTCTGACCATGCCCCAGCTGAGATACATACATGTCCTTCACCCTTCCCAGCAGTCCCCACAAACATACAGTAAACACTAACAAACAGTAAAAACACGAGCGACTCCAACATTAACTCGTAAACAGTTGGCTAACAGACGCGTGTCCGTCACACTGTGGTGATGGAAACGTACGCCCTTTCTCAATTCTCAAGTAGGCGAGTCCGCGCTCGCGTACTCGATGATGTCACAGGTCCAGAGTTTTTACTGCCGTCCTTAATTTAACTGTAATATGTTATGAAGCTTAACTTTGGTCTCAGCCAAACTGATTTACTCAGGAACAAATAAAACACTGAAGTGATGACGATCTAAGAGACTTATAAATGTTTAACCTCAGTAGTGAAAGACTGCGGGTGCTTTGAAAATGATGTGCTGAGAGTCCGCTGTTCTCGCCGACTCTAGTGACCCTTGACCTCCCAGTCAGCTTCGAGCTGGTGGGTCACAGACGTCTCTGAAAACATCGGAGCACTTTTGCGAATATGTGATATCTTGATAAACAGAGCAGATATTTCATGTTTACACAGCTACTTTCTCACCTGAAAGTATTTTGAAAGTTTATTTCAAAGAGTAATATTTAAAGGTTTTAGCCGCGCTCCTCCACCATTGTAGCGTTTGAGTTTTGGACGAAATGCATTCTGGGATATTTAGCTGTCCCAAGTCCACACGAGTCACCACCGATGCATGCTCGATAAAACGGACGGAGCGAGAACACATCCGGGAATTTTTCTCGGCTTGATGCTTTGAGTTTGAACAGTACTTGGTCTCCGACGGACGACGGATCACGAGTCCACGAGAACGCAAGTACGCACGAATACGCATATTGAGACAGGCCCATAATCTAACCAACGTTACATTTATTGCATTAATATGTGAGATGTTTAAATACTAGGGGACAGTAACCACGGAAACTCTCAGCAGAGGCAAAAACAACACATGCAGTGGAAGAAGAGAAGTTCTGTGTGATAATGAGAAATGACAGGAAACGCATTGATTACATGAAGAGAGGGAGGTGCACAACATCGGAGGGCAGGAGCTGAACGCCAGTGTCACACATCAGACGCCTGATGATGCTGAAACTGCAGCACCGTCACATCCAGTGTTCAGCTTCGCTGTGTTTCCATTTCAGGACATAGAACATAGAAGAGAGATCCTACTGGCTCACCTACATTTGTCTGACTGTGTCGGGGTGAAATAAATTCATAACCTGTGATCAGCTGCATGATGGAGTCGTGTCCTGTCACTGTTTTAAGGTGGAGCTTTAAATGGGCTCGTTTTTCATCCCCAAACAGGAAGTAAACACAAACACTTCCAGCTGTTTCTTGGTTACAATCAGGCATTAAAGCTGATTTTTATACACATTTACATGATTGGTGCTCCTCATTTGTGTAGTTACTCTTTTATCAGGAGTACCAGAAACTGCTCTGATATACTTTGTATTGTTGCTCAGCACTCGTCAGACAGCCGGCTCGTTTCTAACCCGAGGGAATCTGGTTTCTTCTGTGAAGCCATCCGGAGCATCATTCCTAATAGATGTATCAGTTTCTCGTGTACTCCATTATCCGAGCGTATGACGGGCATATAAAGTAACGACTGTAACACTGCATCAATTCCCAGCATCCTGTTTTTGAACACGTTTCCAGAAATAAAGTAATGGACGACGAAATATGTGTGTCAACTTCCTGATCTGCCCCCGACCACAACAATGTAAACAGGTGACATCAAATATGATGTGACGCCGTACGTCGGCTTGCCTCTGGATATATAAAGCATATAAACACGTGCAGCAACAACTTGGCACAAACACATCACGACCGTGTCCTGACCTTTATTTTCAGTCTGGTGCTCAGTAACTCTGCTCTTTGTACTTTTGACTTGAAGGACATCTCCTTCAAGTACTGCACAGTACTACACAGTAATACACAGTACAGCTATCTGTGACTTAGGGCTGCCACAATTACATCAACTATCAAAATCGTCGACGACTGATTTAATAGTCGACGCGTCGTTTGAAGCTTTGTAAGATCACAAAAGACGCAGGAATAAGTAGTAGGATTTAAGAGTGTAATAACGGACTGAAACAGAAGATGGCAGCACTGCATGTACAAGGATGCCAGCTGCCGTTAAACCCCGAAGAAGAAGAAGCTGTGTCCCAGAATTCATAGCGCAGCCCAGCTCAGTTTCCAACAATGGCGGCAGCTAGTTAGTTTTAATATTACTCTTATTATTCTTTCTGGGTCACAAAATAAACGTTTAACATATTTTCAGGCGAGAATGTAGCTGTGTAAACCTCAAATATCTGCTCAGTTTATCAAGACACCACATATTTTCAAAAGCGCTCCGACGTTTTCGGAGACGTCTGTTAGCCACTAGCTCGATAGCTAGCCGGGGGCTAGGCTAACTAGAGCCGTGAGAACACCGGACTCCCGCTAATCGTTTTCAAACCCACCGCCGTCTTTCGCTACTCAGGTTAAACATGATATATAAGTCACTTAGATAACTTACAAATGTTATTGTTTGGCTTTTTCAGTATTTTATTTGTTCCTGAGTAAATCGGTTTGGCTGAGATTAAAGTTATAGTTTTTACACAGCTGAATAAACATCAAGCAGGCAGCTGATTATCAGAAGTGTGAGATGCTCCAGAATTTACTCCGGTGTCCTGTTATATTTTAGATAGCAAGGAGTTTATTAAACTTCACCAAAACAATCTGCAAACTTCATTAAAATTTAATAAACTATCATCTTGTCTTTATTTTTAGTTAGCACATACCTTAAACACTTACAGCTGTAAGCTAATGATAGTTATATAAGAGCAGATGCTGCTGGTGCAATAAGCTGTAGTTTTACTCCAATGGATGATGATGTGATTAGTCGACTAGTCTGAGCAGCAGCAGTCAGTCTGCACAGGCACCCGTGTTAAAATAAACATGTTTAGTCTCTGTGGATAATTTCCTTCTTCATAACACAGGTATGGGGGAGGATGTTTCTGTAACTCACCTGTTTTCATTATTATCACCTGTTTGAGGGGCGTGGCCTCTGACTGACAGGTGGATGATGACACAGGTAGCTGCTACCTGTCTGCTAGCTTCACCTCTGCACCGTGTTTGTGCTGTTGGTAACTTTTGGAGCGTTTCTAATGACATCACCTGACCAATAACACGGCTGCTGGGAGGTCACTGTACTAACAGACCGTCCATAAAGGCGGAGCTCCTGTTTGGGTGCACACTGAAATTCTGGGATTTTGATTGGTTGCTGCTGCACCATCTTGTCCAAATATGGTCATTCCTAGAAATGAAAAGCAACGTGGAGGCGGGAAAAATGCCGAAATTAAAATGGCTGAAATTCAGCGAGGCTGTCTGAGACGTACAGTCTGTGGTGGTGTGTTGATCGTTGCTATGGTGAAGGAAGGTGTCGCTGCAGGCTCAGAAAAACATTATTTGTCGGCTGGAATGGAAACAGGAAGTAGAACAATGGTGCCTTCCTGCTCCTACACAGTTACTGCGAGCTGATTGGCTTACAGTTCAGTGTGTGCTCACCTGAGGCTACGGGGTGGTTCTCAGCGAGTTTTAAACGTTCCTCAGACATCTGAAGGCACCGCTGTGGGGACCTCTGGGGGAGTCTGGCTCGCAGTAATCTGATTACAGCGTGAGACACAGGAAGTGACGCTCTCCACCCCCCTTTGAGCCCCCTGCTGTGAGGTCTCATACACTGAGGTTACGGCGCTGGCGTGTGTTGTTGCAGGTAGTGAAGGACACTCTCCATCATTTGTGTTGTTGTTAGAGTGACCAGAGGAGGCGGCGGAGCTCACAGCTGACTGAGACGCCATCTGTCCTCGCTGTCCCATGAGGAGAATTGGACATGCTCTGCCGCTCGCAGGACACATGAGCCACAGAGCTCACCTGCTCAGGTGTGTATGTGCAGTTTCATGTTGAGGTGAGTCACATCCAAACCAGTCAGCTGATATCGGCTCTCAGGTGGAAAGGTGACTGCTGCTTGGCTCTGATAGGACGCCTCGGGTATCATCGTTAGCTGTGAGACGGCCGAGCGCTCGGGTTTCAGATGATTTCATTCTGTGTGATAAATCAAACGCACCCTCTGCTTCTTGGCGCCGAGGTCAGGGGCAGGATCCCTGCATAGGAAGTTTCGGTGACCTTCGACCCCTTATAGGGTCTCGGGGTTCCCTCCGTTTGTTTGAAGCTAATCTCGCAGCACCGTCACAGGCCGCCATGCACTCGTTGCTGTTAGCTGTGATGTGACCTCTGCCACGCCCACGCTGGTTTAGGTTCAGGGCTAACTCTGGGGCAGCATCACATGATGCATTGCCACGACAGCTGATGCAGCAGACCCAACCTGTGTTCGATCAGAGTCAGTCAGCAGAAGTCGGTGCCTGTTGGCCAATCAGATGTCTAGAAATGGCGTCGGTGCTCCTGTTGGTGAGTCACGTCGACTCTGATTGGAGGAGCATCGGTAATTAAACGAGCAGAACTCGAGTTAACTCGAGTGCAGCTATGAGCGCGCTTGTCTGCTGGATGCCACAGGAAGTGCAGTCACATGATCACAGAACCTGCACCAGCTCAGCTTCATTTGAGGTCAAAGGTCATGGAGGGTTTTACTGTGTCTTTACTGCGTCGACCTTCAGAGTATCAGCAGTGTTACTGCTAGTATCAGTAATCCTAGTACTGCGCCTGAGCAGCTTATTTACTGGCACAGCAGTCACATGACCTCCGCCCTCACAGATCCATCCTACCCATAATCCTCTCTGAGTGGAGATAAACCTCTGTGGCATGTATATTGACACACACACACACTCCCGCAGCAGGTGGTCATCCTGACGCCGACCCTTGCCTCCGATTGGACGGTATTGATCACATATGTGTGATGGGTGCAGGATCCTTGTGGTGCATTGTGGGAGATGCGGTTTGCACCATCCAGCCTTTGTGATGTCACAGACACGGCACTGCGGCTGCTGGATTTCCCACCATGCCATCTGCTGCAGTTTGACCTTCAGCCGTAGATGAGTGAGCTGTGATGTCAGAGGCAGGTGGTCAGCTGCACTTCCTCCCAATCAGACGGCCGTGACGTGGGCCTGCGGAGCCTGCGAACTGACCTGGGATCAGCTCACTGTGTGTTTGGGCGAGTGTGTCTCTCAGGTGTTGAACTCCTCACTGTGATTGGTCAATGAGCAGCTCAACCTGCTAAATCAGTTCATGTTTATGTGAACACCTGTACACAGAGCAGGGCGATAGGACCACAAATATTTATCACGATATACATTTGAAAATTTGTGATAACGATATAATTGACACGAGACAAAATACTTTACAACTTCACAACTTTATTAGTGCAAAAAAAAAAATCAATGTATTTTCACTGAAACAAGCAGCTGTTTTTTATCTGCATTAAAGTTGTAGAAAATGTAACAGTGTAATGTATGTAATGTAATGTAAATGTAACAATGTAACTTTAACCAAAAGGCATTTCCAGTGGAAACTGGCCGACATATCCTCAGCATAACCATGTAAAATATCCACAACACTTAAAAAGAGGTTATACACACACAACACGGTAATATTATGTTGAAGCACAGTACGTATCACTCCGCGAGGCTCCGCCTACGATAGCCGTAATGCTCCGACAATCCATCAAGCGGTGCGGCTTCGTAGCTTAGCAACGTCGTACTGAAACATCTGACAGATTTTCGAGCGCCGTGCACATAAAATCGTCTCGAGGTCAGTAAACACAACCAGAGTTCATACATAAGGCACACGGGATTATAAGGGGCTCTGTCGACTTTCAGAGAAATCAAAGGATGATTTTAAGTGCGCCGTATTTTCCAAACAACACGGTAATAACGACGGCCCGCTAGCATGCGCTACCAAAAATAGTGCTTTGTTGTGTATCTGACGAAAGCTAAACCAGTTCCACACCAGTGAAGCTGCAGCATTTTTACAAACCAGTTCTGGTTCATCGTTTCATTCAACGATCCACTTTCGCTCTTCTCGTTCTCCGTCGCCGCCATGATTTTTCCACCATGTGCGTATGTAAACAAAGGCACTGCGCATGCGCGTTTTATCCATATTCTATCGCCATATTTAATTTTCTTATCGTTGCCCAACATTACACCGGTGTTACCGGTGAGCGGTATGATATGGCGCACCCTGTCTGACACACCTGTGCAGGTTCAGTCTTGGGGAATAACAAACGTGTTGTGTATTTTTACGTTTTTGCTCATAAATGTTTCTGTTTTATTTCATTAAAATGTTATTTTTTATTTGTTTCTCCTCTGCAAACGTTTTGTTTTATTTTCAGCCAAGTTTTTCTCACTTTGGTCTTTACTGATGTGCACGTGTGTGTGTGTGTGTGTGTGTGTGTGTGCGTGTGTGTGTGCGTGTGTGTGTGCGTGTGTGTGTGCGTGTGTGTGTGTGTGTGTGTGTGTGTGTTCGTGTTCTTCGTCCTGCGCCTTGTTGGCCTCAGTCTGCTTCCTGTGTTGTGCGCTCAGCCCTCCTCTCGTGTCCTCTGTGTGGCGGCGGCGCTGACTCGTGTTTCCGTTCCTCCATCTTGTGTTTCAGGTACTTTCAGGCAGCGTGAGGGTTGCACGCCGGCAGGAGGAGGATCTGTGTGTGCTGACATACGAGGTGAGGATGTGTTTGCGGTCTCTGCTTTCCTGGTGAGGGGTTCAGATTCTGCTGCAGCCGTTACATGACCAAAGCGGTCATATCGATTGGTCAGGTGACATCTCCATGGTGACGCTGCAGGTAGCACGCACATTCAGCTCTTCACGTGGAAGGGTGAAATCTGACCCGAACCCGCAGCCAGGATCAGCTACAGGAGGATTATTCTGAGCATCACTCGTGCTAAGCTGCTCTGGCCTGGATCAGTCTGCCGCGCTCGCATCATTGGCTCGCTGGGTCATGGCCGCACTTCCTGTCTAACAGCTGCTCTCTGTTTCAGGCTGGATCGTCCTGTGGATGACCTCCTCTCAGGACTCGCTCATCCTTCAGGTACAGACACCGCCGACGTGATGATGATGTCACACACGTAGCACATGTACATTCACCTGTGATAGCCAGCAGAAGGAAGGGGAGGGACTAAGATCGTCCCAGATCGTGTAACCGAAAGACTTTCCGCAAGCCGCAGTAAGCTCCTCCTCCTCTGTCGTCGTGTCATCACGCAGGTGAAACGTTTGAGAGGCGTTTGTCCTTCTAACATGCTGCAGGTCTGTCTCGCCATCGCCGCTCTCAACTCTGCAGCCTGTCATCAGATCTGCAGTCCACTGTTTTTGAGGTCATTTAATAGAGGAAAGGGCGCCACCCAGCCCGTAATTACGTCTTTTGTGTGTACGTTTGTGATTAATTACAGCGGAGGGAAGGACCGCTCCCTGACCACCTAAAAGGTAGCACGCCTGGGGTGGATGACGATGGGCGTCTGCGTGCTGTTGGCGGACAATTAAATTCATACCTCCACCTTGAGATCTGAGATATTGTAGCTTATGTCGGAGAAGGCTCTCCTTTACCAAGGAAACCAAGACGGGACGCAAAGAGACAGCGGCGTCTTCCTCCTCACCTGAAGCCTGTGCTGACGTCATGGCGCTAACACACAAATGCATAAACATGCTTATTATAATTACTTATTAGCAGAATAGACCTGAGATCCTGGCGTCAGGTTCAAGCGTCCTAAAAATCCCGCGTTCCCTCTCAGAGACAGTTTGGTTGCATCGTTTATTATTAAGAGTCCAGCGGCGTCACAGACACTTCAGCCAGCAGCTAGCAGAGGCTAACGGCTGCCCTGCTCCAGGTTCAGTGCATCGTCAGCTGTCGTCGGTCAGCAGCGAGCTCCTCGGACTCCTGTCAGAGCTTTACAGGCGTGTCCAGAGGAAGCAGACGCTTCCCACACGGCGTTGACGGCTGAGGTAAACGGTGAGCTGCCAGCCTTCAAAGACGGGGAAAGTCTCCCTCCCTGTTCAGCTGCTCTCTGCTGACCTCAGATGGATCCAAACCAGCAGCAGCAGGTTCGACGCCGATCTGTGACTCAGACGTCTCAGAGTCAGCTGAACTTTGACCTCTTTTCAGTGTCTTCCTCTCGCCGTGTCTCGTACAGTCTCCACCCCCGTCATGTGACATCACGTGGCCTGACTTTGCTACCCCTCCGGGCGTTGCTGTTGATTAGCCTTCTGTCTTCATGTAAATGAAAGTGGGCAGGACTCGGGTTTCCTGTTGGCGTCCTCACATGCGGCGTGTTCTCCCGCTGAAATCAGTTCATTCATTTTCCAGTAGCTCCCAGTTCAGGCACTGTGGTCCGTTTCTCACAGGCGTACGCAGCTGATTTTAAACGCCGCTGCCTTCGACTCACAGAGTTCAGCAACATCAGAGACGTGTGGAGGGATTTGTCTTTGTGAAATGATCCAATATGAACTTTTAAAGATGATTTATAAAACAACAAAGCTTCAGGCGTGTGCATGTGAGCGTGCATGTGAGCGTGCACATAGGCGTGCGTTCGTGAGGTGGAACAGAGGGCGTTTCCATCGTGTGGAGAAGCTTTAAAGGACGTTCAGTGTGACATCAGAGGTCCTCACAGAGGGGGAATGTCAGTTTGTGTGTGTGTGTGTGTGTGTGTGTGTGTGTGTGTGTGTGTGTGTGTGTGTGTGTGTGTATTAACATCTTGATGGGGACCAAAAATTGGTAGTTTATTATACTTGTGGGGACAAACAGTCAGGGTTACAATTAGGCTCCGGGTCAGGGTCAGGGTTCATTTTTGATGGGTAAGCGGATGGGAAAGGGTTATGCCAATGAGATGTCCCCACAAGGTTATAAATACACACGTGTGTGTGTGTGTGAGAAACAGGAAGTCGCACAGTGATCAATGGCCTGCCATTGGCTCCCCAAGGGCAGGACGTGGTCATGTGATGTGCATTAATCGGAGCAGAGTGGCGGGTGCGTGTCTGAACACTACATTCACACGTTACCAATCAGAGCTTTGACCTTTGACCTCCACATGCCAGTTGAACGTCCAGTGAGCTCGCAGTCAGTCAGAGCAGACCGCTGTGGCAGCTGTAATCATGTGACATCATCATCAGCTGTTAGCAGTGTTAGCTCCACTCCGTCACATGCTAACATTAGCGTTAGATCAATGCAGCCGCACTTCCTGTTCTGGAAACAAACGCAATCAATGAGAGGCCTGAGGGACGGACACGCACACACACTTTACTGTAGTGGCGAGGGTGTATTTGATGCTGATGACGGGCGACCAAGCATCGATCTGCACACGCAGAGAGAGGGTGAGGGGGCGACGGTTGCAGCAGTCTAGTTGCGGTCGAGGCGTTGTGGTGGGTGGTTGTCGGGCGTCCGAGTCGTTTTGTGCCGCTAACTCGTCTTCTCCTGCAGGACTGACAGACCGACACGAAGTTACGCAGGAAGGAAGCACGACCTAGGATGGCGAGTGCGGCGCCGGCCAGGAAGCCGTACCGTAAGGCTCCACCGCAGCACCGCGAGTCACGCCACGCCCTGCCCACTGCTCCGCCGCCACCTGCACCGCAGCCCGACATCAATCAGGTAATCAAACACACTTTAAAGACACCTCCACACCCCCCGCAGCACCTTGCCCGTCAGCGGCTGTCTGGCGATGGGATGAGGCCTGGCGTCCCAACCCCGCCGCCGCCACTCTCAGACAGCGAGCTGGAGGTTTCCAGCCTTTCCAGCCTGGAGCTCTGCACCCCGCCGCCGCTCTTCAGAGGACATATCCACCAACCCAGCTCAGCGAGAACCGCGGTGGCGGGCATGACTGCATCCGGTCACGATGCCAGGATTCCTCACGGAAAGCCGCGACCTCAGCGCGGCACGAGTCCTCGCAATGTCAAGACCTCCATTAACACAGGAAACCAGGCTTTCCTGGGACATGGAAGCTCCGCCCCAGCCCCGAAACAGGCAGTGAGCTGCAACCCTCGAGGAAGACATCACATTTACTGCACGAACGCCGCTGGCCGGACGCGGACCGCCAGCGCTCCTCGGAGCATCCTGAAGCAGCCGACTTCACTGGGTGTGGAGCCCGTTGACATTATCAGGAAGTCAAAGTCGGTGGAGATGCTAGATGACGGCAGAGGGCGGAGCAGCGCCAGCCGGTGCCCTCCGACCCCTTCTCTGGACCGGGTGGAGCAGCAGGGGCTGACCTGGCGGCGGTCCTCGTCCCTGCCCTCCCCCGTCAGGACTGACTGGAACTGGAGGATGCAGGCGCTGCAGGAGAAGGTCCGCTTCTCTAACTTCTTGGATGAGATCACCTGTCGGGTCCTTAGCCCCGCCCGCCTAACACTGCTCGGCAGGTCGGCTTCTAAAGAGTATATAAGCCCCGCCTCCCAGCGCCGCCACCCCGCCTACAGAAACCAGCAGGTGGAGGGGTCTTCTGCAGACCGGACTCGACGCTGGGACAACTGGGTGGCAGCGCTGCAGCGGCCCGGAGGCACGCAAGAGGAGGGGGCGGTGCGGGAGACGGCGAAGCAGCAGCAAGGGTACGGAGAGTGGGCGGGGACTAAACGGCAGGTGAAAAGAGGAGTTAAGGTGGACAAACGTCCTCTCTCTAATCTGTCACTGCTGTCACACATCAAGGTAGGTCCACTCCACCTTTACCCCGCCCCCAACCGTTTCCTGTTGTTGTTTTCCTGCTGGGGGTCAAAGGTCACCAGTCCAGAGTAGCGGACTGGTCTTAGCGGTTCACTGAGCTCATCAGTTATTGATCATCAAGATGACATCACACAGGGGCCACATGCAATACATAGGACACCAAACTCCCAGTGACGCACTCTGACCTCTGACCTCGCTTTGACCTCTGGTCGTGCACCCCTTGATTCTTGTAACTTTGTGATTGGCTCTTCAGCGGTTACGCTGCGATGTTGTCTCCGTGCCGACACCATACTGCAGCAGCTTGTTGCGCTTTAATGGCGCGTGCGTGTGGTGACGGCGTGTCGGCAAGCCGAGCTACGGCTGCGAAGGGTCCGTCCAATCACGTGACAGTGAGAGCAGAGCGCAGGGCGGAGTCCAGAGTGACGCATACACACGGTTTAAAGTGCAGTTTGTGTGTCTGATGATGTCGTGTTGTGTTTCAGGAGGCGTTGTCGGACTCGGACAGGATCAGGTGAGTCCGTTTGTAACTTCCTGTCTGTCACGCCTTCTTGTTAGCTTAGCCGTTAAAACAGGAAGCTGTTTGTCATCAAGCAGTTTCAAACTAAAGGTCGTGTGTGCTGTTTGTCCTGTTAGTGTCTGTTACTAACAGGAAGCAGCTTTTAGTTCAGCCAGGGTCATGTGGTCTCTGAACAGGAAGCTCTGTCTTCATCACTTCCTGTCTCCTCCCAGAATCCTTCAGCAGCAGAATGAGGACCTGCGGCGCCGCCTCTCTCTCACCACCCACAAGATGGAGGCCATGGAGGCGGAGTTTGACAGCAGCCGCCACTACATGGAGGCGGAGCTTAGCCGGACTCGAGACGACCTGGACAAGATGAGAGACAAGTTCCGCAGGTGGGTGGAGTCAGTTCGTCAGGGACGTGTCGGTCGCACCGCTCGCTCTCATCCATGAAGTACACTCGCAGTACTTGTACTTTGATGTTTGCAGTACTTGTACTTTGATGTTTGCAGTACTTGTACTTTGATGAATCGTGCAGCTGTACGCTCACGGTTGCGTTTTCTTTAACCAGCAAACGCGATCCTCGCAGCGCCGATAAAATCAGCTTTCCGTACGCGTGTGCTTTGCTCTGATCGAAGGTTAATCAGCTGACCGGCCTGCGCCCGAGTCTGCACGCGCTCTGTCACGCTGCTGTGTGTACTGTGTTTCTCGCAGATCAGAAAGTACTTGTTCACGTAGCTGTCAGCGACGCCCGCCGTCACAGCCACACGTGGAGTCCGGTCGTCTCTTACGCGACCGTCCACGTGGCGGTTTCTCGTCTCTACAGGCGGGGAAACGCTGATCACAGCGCCGAGTCTGTATCTGCTCCGGCTCAACACTCTGGCTCCAATAAGCCTCGCCTCCAGCGCTTCGTGTCTGACGCGGCAGCGATTGAAGGGTCGAACGCACTGCTGCGGTCTGAGGTCGGGCGAGCATCACTCATACTTGCGCTCTCTCTCTCCCACCTGCAGACTCCAGAACAGTTACACAGCGTCTCAGAGAGCCAATCAGGATCTGGAGGAGAAACTTCACGCTCTGGTAAACCTCTGCCTCCCACTCACCTGACCTTTGACCTTGGGATACTCGGGAGCACCGTAGCAACAGGGTTGATCGAGCTCATCCAATAACTGATCAATACCTGAATAAAAACACTGAGGCAGCGTATTGATCACCTGTGGGAGAGCCACGGTTACAGTTTGGACGTGTTCAAACAAAATGTTCAGTTCTTTTACAAATCCACTGAGCATGTGCAGTGACCTTGGGTTATTGGGCAGTTATGGTGAGGTCATCAGCAGGAATGGCGTGTTCAAGAACAGTGACTATTCGCGCAGCGCAGACAACGCTAGCTGGCATTAGTGTTGAAATTGAGTCAACCAATCACTAACAGTGCCAAATGAGTGTCAAGCAGCATGACTCCGCCCACTGACTCCGAATGAAAGAAACAATGAGCTGCTGTGGCTTCAGAGAGGACGTTAGAGTGAAGCTGCTGTCCGGTCTTTAAGTGATGACGTATGAATCCTGGGTCCAAACTGCTGTTTATTAAGGCTGTTGTGTTTTTAACATGTTTTCATGTTTTGTATTTTGTTCTGTTTAATCTGAACAAGCCACTAAAAACAGTCAGTGATCACTGTCGGCCTGTTTTTATTGCTGCTGCTCAGTTTTAAACCTTTACGATGTAACTGCAGCCCAGCAGCAGTATATGAATGACTAACCTCGTATTGTGGATGATCTCAGTTGTTCTCCTGACTGAAGTTTGGTCTGTTTACAGCATCCTGCCATGCGACTGCATTTGTCTCTAACCATCAGGAACCCTCACGCTAACTTTTATCAAGTGGAAAGACGTTAGTGAAGCTGGAGGATGAACACTGTGTTTATGCTAACATAGCTGTGTAGCTAGCGATCACGTAGCACATCATTATATAGCAGCTAGCCCAACTTCAGTAACCCTACAAACGTCACTGCTGTTTAGTTTTTTGTCTTCATTTATGTTGGAAGTGACAGCAGAGCTGTACGTTTGAATTTTTTCAGAAATCTCTGTCAGAACATGCTATATCATGTTTAGCAGGAAGCTAGCGAGCTAACTTCCTGCTAACTTCTAACTCTGTTAAATGTGATAAATCCTGTTTTCATGGATGTTAAACTTACTTGTTTCACCTGGTAAAGCAGCAACGCTGATCGTTTTATTACAGATGAAAGAATTTACACAGTTTGTGACTCTCAGAGATGCCGCAGTGTTCGTTTGACTTTGGGACCTGCAGCGGAGTTTGGACCCGGAAACAGCTGATGATGTCAGACTTAAAGATTGGATATTGGGTGTCAGTTTATTCGTGCTAGCGTGCTAGCATGTGAGCCAACGGTCCCCAGGTTCATGCAGTGTAGCGGACTCACAGCTAGCTGTAGCTATGTTGCTAACATTATTGCTAACAGGCCATTTTCCAGTTTCGCTGAGCAGCTAACGTGAGCCTGTTTGTGTCTGTGGTCAGTCGTTATTTCACTCCTTGGGATATAATTTACAGGCACAAAGTGATGTAGCGTTTACTCTCCGCAAAGGCGATTGTTAGCCAGCTAGCTGTAAGTGGTCTCTGACACGGGCAGCGGCATAAACTGCTCTGTTTCTGGTGCTCAGGTGTGCACGCTGCCGAACACGCAGCTCATGAGTGGGCACAGGGGGTGCCAGCGACCTCTGAAAGTTTGGGTGGAGCTCAGCTGGGGTGGGTGGGGTTAGAGGTGGTGAACAGTTGACAAACTTCCTGTTTTTGTCTGTCGTTCTTCATCTGTTTCTTTCTTTCTCCTTTTTCGCACGCTGCTCCCTGGTGGATTGACTCATCTTCATCACCTCCACCTTCATCACCTCCATCCTCATCGCCTCCATCAGGCTGCTGTCAGTCAGACATGGGTTCATGCAGTTGCGTTTCATGTTCTTCTTCCTCCTCCCTCTCTGTCCCTCCTCCTCCTCCTCCTGTTTGAGCACCAAGTCCTCTCGTTTAGCTGTTAAACTGATTTTTCTGACCTGAGCAGCTTTGAGAGGCGTGAGCTCAGCCTCCATCAGCCTCCACCTGTTCCT
>NC_142116.1:220000-222500 GCF_056152115.1 Neolamprologus brichardi | reverse complement strand
GGCTGGACGGTAGCCCCACACACACCTTTGTATCAGGCTCTGCTGCCACCTGCTGGTAGCCGCAGGAACTGAGTCCTGCTGCGCCTCCCTCTGTGCGATAACTCAGCAAAGGATTGTGGGTAATGCAGTTTGAATCACCTGTAACAAGCTTCCAGTGAACAAGGAATCAGCTGGAGAACGGATTTTAATGCAGGGGGACCTTTGAACTTTTACATGAAGTATGAACCAAATCAGAGTCTTTGAATTTAAAACAGTTTCAGGAAAAAAATAGAAGAGAATCACCTGAACCATCAGAACCATAGTGACCATTTCAGCAAGCAATGACCTCAGAGACACGTGAAGCATGTCCCTTCACATTAAAAGCAGAAGAACGTTCACGATCTCGATTGGAAAAGAAATTGCTTTGATTTTAACAAACATGGACCAATCACAGGGCTTCACTTTATTTAGGAAGGCGATGCACATCTGGAAGAGCTGCTTTCAGTTTTTCAGGCTACTGAAGAACTGTTCCAGAACCTTCTCCACCTCGTCCTCGCTGTAATCTCGCACCACAAAGTTCTCGACGTCAGTGGCTCCTCGGATCATGGCCGACAGGACTGCACAGAAACAGGAAGTCAGCACGAAGCAGCCAACCAGGTTGAAGCGTGTCAATGAGGAAACAGGAAGTGCACTCACTTCGTCCTGACGATGGTCTAAACAGGCAGAAGATTTTTTTCTTCATATCGACAGCTCGACCGAGCTCGTAGCCAACACCCAGAGACGGCTGCGTCACCTCGGCAACGACCACTGAGGTCACAGAGGTCAGAAGTCACATGGGTCACTGGCTCAAATTCCGTGATCAACGATCAACAAAACGATTGGTTCTCACCATCAGATTGACGCAGCCAATCCAAGTCTCGGTTGTGAATGGCCTGGTCCCCGGACGCTGCATTGTTCTCTCCTGTCCAATCACAGTGCAGCAGTTCAGTGACATAACACAAACACACACACTCTTATTTTGAAGGTCAGAACCAGTAAACCAAACCTGAAATCGGCTACAGTTAATGTGACTCCGCCCATTTTTGTGACGCAAATGCACTTATTTCTGAAATATATATATATATATATATATATATATATATATATATATATATAATTTATTTTATTTTATTTTATTTTTTTTGGAGGTCAGCAGGTGCGGGTGTGACCTCGCCCTCTCTGATGCTTCACGTTTGATAAAGCTCGTCACTCTTTGGCTGTCACTTCCTGCACAGCTCCCTCTGTGTCCTCAGAGACCAGTTCACCATCAAAGCGCTGCTATTATCAGGCACCAGTCTGCTGCTGTGTTCAGTGTGTCGGCCTCTGACGTTTCTGCTCTTCAATACTGAAACGTTTGCTCAGCTGTGTCTGTAACTTTGCTTCACTTCAGCAGCATCAGGTAATGCTCACATGCTGAATCATGGTTTGCTTCAGTTTAATATTTTTAAGGTTATCGGCTGTAAAAAGCCAAAGCAGGAAAATGTTCTGTTTTTATCCTGTTACTTTGACAGGAAGGCCTCTGCTGTAATGCTCACACCTCTGATGAAGCCTCACAGCTTTGTCTTCACACACAGACATAAAATATGGAGATGTGCTGATAAATGATCAGAATTATGATATTTCTGTCTCAGTTGGTCAGCGTTGCTAGCCCCGCCCCTTTCATGTGAACGCGCAGGACCGTTCTGACTGCCGGTGTTCTGGGAATCCATCCTACCTGACAAACCATCCTACCCGTTGTTTCTACGCATGCGCACAACGCGAACTTCAGTGGCGAACCTACCTTTGTAAATGTGACGTACAAGCATACTTTAACAGCTATAATTAAGTGGCGAACCGTCCTACCTTTGTTCATATGAGCATATGAGTTTTCTGTGTGTGACCTCTGACCTCTGTCGCTGAGCTCGGCGCTGCTCACGTGCTCGGTCAATACGGTCCCGTAGCTCTGTAGCGCGTGCACGATCCTCCGGTACACGTGCACGTCGTCCCTCCCGCCGCGGATGCTGCCGCAGAAATAAACCTTCATCCCGTTTCTACTCAGACTCTACTGACGGTTCCCGCGCTGTCGCTTTACGTCACCGGAAACAGGCGACCGTGCTCGGAGCCTGCGCCCTGAGCTCAGACTGACAGGTAGCTGAACGTCACGGAGGTGAAAGGTCAACAGCCCTCCTCCTCCTCATCGGGATCACGTGCCTTCACGGGGTCTGACACCTGAGGGTCACCCCCACCTGTATCTATGACCACACACAGGTGTTTATTTCCACTGCTGTGATTGGCTGCTTAGACTCTGATTGGCTTAGACAGAGTTTAGGGTGTCCTGACAAACTTCCTGTCTGTTCTTTCAAAATAAAGGCATTTCAAAGCACAACATAAACTGTCAAAGGTCTCTGACACACTAAGTGTTTCCACTAACGGGTATTTTACAGCTGGTTTCCGATTCTCCCTCCCTGTATTCCCGCCTGGATATTTTTCCAGTTTGGAGGCT
>NC_142116.1:157500-217500 GCF_056152115.1 Neolamprologus brichardi | reverse complement strand
CGCGTCAGAGGAACCTACACCTGCATCTGAACATCACCTGTACAGGTGTGAATCTGACCATCGAACTGCAGTGAGACACGTTTGAACCCTTTATCGGCATCTCCACCACTAAGCTCCCTCACGAACATCAGCCTCCGGTCCAGCAGGAGGCGCTAAGCCTGCTCACTGCCATTAACACTACGACAAAGAGACTCATGCATACCTGCGGGAAGTTGATCATGCGGACAGGTATCAGCGACTCGATCAACCTGCGGGGGAGTCAGCCATTAGCTGTTAGCACTAGTCTCAGCAGAAAGCAGGAAACCGCTGACAGGAAGGAGGAAGTCTTACCTGTTGCGCACCTGTACCGGCTCTACGTCAAAGTATGGCCGCAGGATGTCGATGTTAGCGTACAGGTTGAAGGCTTTGGAGGCCTGACGCTTGCCCGCCTGCCACACCTGAACGCATCACACAGGTAAAACATTTCAGAGAAGAAGAAACAAGTTAGCGCTTTTGCACTAACACCTGCTCGGCTTTTAGCCGTAGTACCTGGTACCAGGTAAAGTACCTTTAGTACCTGCTACAAGTGGCTCCAGGTGATCTGATCCAAACATGTGACATCAACAGACTGCATCCCACCGATTGGCCAGTCAGTGGCTTCACTCGATGAGTCATGAGAGCGACTCCTTTAGGAAAACCACCTTTTTTGAAACCCGACAACAAGGAACGTGGCCACACAAACCAACACCGCGGCGTCTGACGCCGGTCTGACTGAACGCCACAGACCGAGCAGCGGGTGCACCGTCGCCTCGACATCCTCCACTGTTGTGTTTGTGTCACGTTAAAACGACGTCACAGGACTGTCGTCACCGTTGACGTCAAATGACTGAAGCCGAGCAGGTAGCAGTGAAAAACGCGGTAAGAGTGACGTCACTAAGTAACAACGGAGGCGTCCAGGAGCTGTTAAATAAAGCTGCTGTAATTATATTTATATACACACTGCATGTGCTCGTATGGGTTGGCACTCCTTTGAAGGTGGAAAGCTTCGTCCGGCGTGACTGTCCGGACTGATCAGCTGTAGGAATGACTGCAGAGGTTTGTTCGACACGCTTACACACAGATAACAGTTGGAATAAGTCTCTGGGTTCGAGCGTCCGAACAAGACATTCTGAACCAGAACTTAGAGTCAGTAGAAGAACGATGGATCATAACATTAGATTATCAAGGCGAGGCAGGAAGGTGTTTTCCTTTGCTGTCTCTGACAGAGAAGCAGGTACCGGACGATGGACGAGGATTCGCAGGCAGACAGCACGACCGCCGCGTCTGTGTGGGAGCCAGATAATCTCTGTTTTTGTCTCACTATAGAAAGTTGTGCTGTGTTTGAGGGTTATCCTTTTGGTGAACCTGATGCTCGATTTCACACACAGATCCACAGCGCTGTGTAAACTTGTAATTTCAACTGCCAACACAAATGAAATCTTTTTAGCTGACAGACGTTTCTCCTGAACACGACAGCGCCGGTCTTTGTGTGGCACAGAGGAGCTTCAGCCGGCCTCTGTAACAGCAGCTAACAGCTACAGAGGAAGAAAATGTTTGCAACTGTTTGACACCAGATAACCCCGCCCCCGCCTCACCTCGTCGGCCACCTGCCGGCCCAGCTGACCCTTTAACCCCTTCATGCCCAGGAACTCGCCGTCGTCGGCCACGTCGTCCTCGGTGGCGGCAGCCTCTGCCGCGACCTCCTCCTCCTCCTTCATCCTCTGGTGCATCTCGCCCATGTCCTCAAAGCTCGAGCCCGACGTGTCGTCCATGTTCTCCATGTCGATGACCGCTGAGCCGCCGCCCTGAATGCAGGAAACACGAGAGTGAGGGAAGGAGGTAGGAGAGGAAACATGTGAGATGTGGAAGGAGGTAGGAGAGGAAACATGTGAGATGTGGAAGGAGGTAGGAGAGGAAACATGGGAGATGTGGAAGGAGGTAGGAGAGGAAACATGGGAGATGTGGAAGGAGGTAGGAGAGGAAACATGGGAGATGTGGAAGGAGGTAGGAGAGGAAACACGGGAGACTTGGAAGAAAAGGAAACATAGGAGATGTGGAAAGAGACAGAAAGGGAAACATAGGAGACAGGAGAGGAAACATGGGAGACATGAAAGGAGACAGGAGAGGAGTCTTGCTGAGGTAGGGATCGATCCGTTAAACCGACCAACAGTTTGTTAATCAGTTTATCAGAGGAGCTTCCAGCTGATTACAGATGTTCAGTCGGCTGATCTCAGGTCAGCCTGCCGCTGGTTAGCCTGCTGTTAGCCTGTTAGCTCTCGGCTCTCCTGTTAGCATGTTAGCATGGTTTGATTCCTCACAGTGTTTTAACCTCGCGAGCTCACCTGTACGCTGTTTCGGGCTAACCTGCAGCGTCACTCAGGTGCTGTTACTTTTATAGGCCGGCTGGGATGCTCGTTAGCCTGTTAGCATGTAGCTCACCTGGATGAGGTTATCGTCGAAGCTTCCCCATGGTTCCGCGTTCCTGCTCCCGGAGCCCGAAGACATTTTCCCCACAGCAGCAGCGGCTCTCCGTGGGGTGGAGTCTGTGTCCGTGGTTCGGTCGGTGGATCCGCGGATGGATCTTTTTCTCTTCCTGCTTCTAAAACCTGATGTTTTGGTCCGTAGAACGCCCCGCCCACCGGCTGACGCCACATCCCCAGTCGACGTGGAGGTCGAAGATATCGCGATATTTCCGTGAGAGTTTTTTGTGGCGATGGTTGCGTTTCGCTGCCGCTTGAATGTTTTATGTAGTTTTGAGCATGAAACAGTAGAAGCTGCTGAAGAGGACTCCTCAACAGGACGAACAACCGCGTCTATCCAAAAAACGAGTTAATGTTTAAAGTTGAAGTCACCAAAAAATGTGATGGAACTCATAACCCATCAAAACTGTTATATGAACATTAGCATTTGGGTTAAAGACTTCTGCCTACTCTTAAATTCAGCATTTAAAACCTGGACTGAAAACAGTCAGACTGTCTCAAAAGTACTTTTATTGCCACAAGATACAAAGAATATAGACAGTAGACTAAAATGTATCAAACAAAGTCAAATACAAGTAAAAGAAATAAAAGTACATAATTCATTATACTACATCCCTTACTTCAAACCAGTCTTTGGTTTGTCAAGAGATTTATTCTAAATGACACGTCTTCAGCTGAGAGTAAGAGTGAAGACACACACAGACGCTGAACAATGAAAAGGACAATCAGTTAAAAAAGGTCATCATGCAGTCACATGTAAACTTATATCATTAGAAGCTTATACTGACTACTAAGTACAATTTTCCCTTAACAGGTTCCAGCTCCAAAATTTCATAACTGACTCTGTTTTAGAACAAACTCATGGAAACACTCACTGAACAAGATGACATCATCATTATTTCGTCATTACCTCTCAGATCGTAGCACGCACACTAATGAGCGACATTTTACCCTTCCATCATTGCTAACTGAGCCCTCATTCATTTGATCGTATCTGATTCATGTCCTGAGATTCCACTCATGACAAATCGATGTTTTGCAGACGCTCACCACTCCCTTTCTTCTCTGACATGCAGATGATGTTTGTCGAGAACAAAGGGTTCCAGTTTGAAGCAAAACTGTAAAATCAGAAAAGATGAAGATACACGTTTTAAATCTCAGTCAGGGAGAGATTGAATTCTTTCTCGTGTGACACTAAATCTGCTCTGATGTTATTTTCTGATGGTTCACTGTACAGTCACACATCACTTGAGAGCTGATTAATGCCAAGTTGTCTTTAATCCTGGTCCAGTGAGCTCCAACAGCATGCTTATTTATGTGTCTTGTTAAAGATTTGGAAACATATCTTTATGCTCAATCATCCAGGTAAGTAATTCCCAAAAAGTTGATTCATCTCAGTTGATGCTCCTGACACATACGGGATCACTACAGGTTTTCTTTATGTGATGTCCTCTGCTTCCCTGGCTGCTGTGTCTGTGGGGATGGTGTTCGCTCCTGTTCACGTCCTGATCAAACTCAGTTTATGCTCCAGTGGATGATGAGAGTCAAACCTTAAATACTGGTCTGTATGCGTAGGTTTCCCGTACACATTAGTGTCCGGTTTACTGGGTGGGATCAAAAACACTTACTGGGTTTGAGGTGTTGGTTTGGGTCTCCTGAGCGGGCAGAGACTTGTCAGACGTTTGTTAACTTAAACCTGCAACTGCTTCATGACTTTGAGCATGTTTGTCTTCTCTGTCTCAAAATGAACCCAACAGGTCTAAAGTCAAATATAGAAGGTCAAAAATGTTGAATGTTAATTGTAGAACAGGATAATAGTTTTAATATGTGTAACTGGTGTGGTTCTGCGTTGTGTCTGATAACAAAGGTAAAAGAAAGAAAGACCTCCAAGTAAATAATTTGCCCGCTCCAGCTCCTCTCCCACAGGGGAATTGTAGAAAAGGGGCATTTATTTTTACATTAAACATAAAGTATGCATTTACACGTAACATATTTGACATAAGATAAAACAAAAACAACAACATGAAATCCGACATACCTGATAACAAAGGTAAAAGAAAGAAAGGCCTCCAAGTAAATAATTTGCCCGCTCCAGCTCCTACGACCAAATACAAACAGTGGGGAAGAGGGTTAGCTCAACCCACCACAACTTCCAAGCTAGCAAGAAGTATATATTCATGCTAGCATTTATGGCACCTAAAACACGTTTATGATACACACATACTACACACTTATAACATCTAACAAAAACAGGCTTAATAATGACAATAATTGAACTAAAATCGCAATCAGAAACATCCAGGTGGCTAAATATGAATTATATGAGCGTTTTACAGTGTTGGGAAAGAAATTACACCAACCTCTCCCACAGGGAAATTGTAGAAAAGGGGAGAGGCAAAAGGGGTACACTGTATTTATAGGGTTGCACCAAAGAAGAAGAAGAAAAGAATGAAGAGGGGCTCTAACTGATAATGAACATAACTACAGGGTTGGAGGTCCTAAAAGTCAGGTATAAAAGGAATAGTTTGGAGGTTTAGAACACATTTTGTGTAATTATAACAATGTGATTTATGACCCTGTTACATATGCTCAAATGTTATATCAGTGGTGTACAGGCAGCAGAAAGAATCAAGTCTGTGACTGAGTAGCTGTGCAGGGATAAAGCTGCTGAACGCTGCCTAAAACACAACAGAACTCCAAGAACTGTTGGCCCAAGGATCGGCCCTGGTAACAGGTACTTATTTAGACACTGGCCTTGAAATGTGAAAGAGCAATCAAAGACTATGCGATTTTTATTGTTGTGACTTATCACGTGATGAGAAATGTACCAGACGTCTTTGCCATCGTCAATCCCCTCAGAGCTGAGTTTAGCCACATAACTAGCTTGCTCTAACTTTAAGATCTGATCTCTGTATGAATGGCTTTGTCAGGATCTGTGGCTAATCGGACACACAAAAGACCTGCGCTTCAAGGCATTTTCTCAAAGTGGACCTTTTCCGATGTTAGTTCATTACCTTTGGACTATAATGTCAGAGGGCTACCGGCTGTGTCCTAGTCTCACCAGCAGGGGGCAGCCTCACGCTGTCTCGCGCTGCACGATAGTTTGCTATTTCTCGCGACACTTCTCCGCCCTCTGTGGTTCTTGTTCCTTGACGCGGTGGTGACATTGGATTCATTTTCCGGACCGTTGCTCTGGCTGTCGTGTTGCCGAACCAAGCGGATCATTAATGATATCGAAAGGGAGAGTCCACGGTAAAGGTTCCAGGTGAGTGCGGCGACACGCGGAGCTCGGAGCGGCTCCCCGAGGAGCTGTTAGCCGTTAGCTCCTCGGTGATCCTTTAAAACACGCTGTTAGCGTCTCAGCCCGAGAGAAGCTGGTTGATTGTGTGACTCTGAGTAAACTGTGTTGTTGCCGCGGTTCGGTATAATTTCTGTCGAAGGTTAAAGGCGCCACAGACGTTAGCCGCGTTAGCCGGAACACTGTGACCTCGTTCCGAAATGTTAAAAATAAACTCGGAGGGGTCAGAGGTCATCCTTTTTAATTGAATGTGTTAAAATGATTCTGCTACACTGATAGCTGTTGGGTTTGTAGCAGTTTTAACGCGCTGTATTTGTTGTTGTGAGCCTTTAAACCAGACTAGCTTTAAAAAACATGCATTTTTATCTCCTGCTGCTCCGTTCGCTTGTTTTACTTTGTATGAAATTTTCGTTTTTACATATTATGTATTTCTGGGATCAACTCCGTAATTCGGCTTAACCCAAACACGCTGATGCCTATCAGTTGTGACAAAACGTCGTCCTAAAGTCACCCTGGAAGTACTTAATTTAAACCAAAGAAGGTGCAACAGAGAGTGTGTGCGGCTGTTGTGTCAGCTGTGCAGATCATTGCGCGGCACACAATATTCTGCGGACTTTGGCTGCGCTGTGTCACGCTGCCGGTGGTTAATATGTCACGGATATCAGCTGTACTCAGCGACCCCATCGTCGCTTTATCTCGGCCTTTGGACTGTGTTCAGCGGATCCGCCTCGGTGCCCCCGGCAGGCCCCTCCCTGCTCTGGACCCGGAGCGGGGGCCCCTCGCCAGCCCCGCCCTCGGCTAGTGGTTACCCAGTGGTAAGACTGGGTTCTCTCTAAACCACGCCCCTGCTCTGTGGCTTAACGCGTACGTGCCGGCCGGCAGGCAGTAATGGAGGGCTGTGGCTCCTCCTCCCGTGAGCTGTGGAGGAAAACACCAGAAACGCCGGCTCTGAGCGAGACTGCCTGCGGCTGAAACGGAGCTTTACCCCTGCAGTTTTACCGATACTGAGTCATCATCAGGTAAAATCCCTCGGTTTACCGACTGTATTCCACTCTGTATGAGGCGGTGGTTATAAAACAGGAACCGGAAGAGACGGACGTGTGCTGCATTCGTAATTGACGGAGAAATTGTGTATTTTCTTATGAGTTGGTTCCTCGAGCCGCCCTTTAACTGCGTGTCAGTTTCGTTTATGTGACAGGCGACGAAGAAAAGCTTCCCATGTGGCTTCCCATTTTAGCTGTTTTTCTCATTTTATGGGGTGGCTGTAGCTTAGGTGGCAGAGCAGGTCAGCCACTAATCAGAAGGTCGGTGGTTCGATCCCAGGCTGCCTCCTGGCTGCATGTCAAATATCCTTGGGCAAGATACTAACCCCATGTTTGCCGCCTGGTGGTGGTCAGAGGGCCCGGTGGCGCCTGTGTCCGGCAGCCTCGCCTCTGTCAGTGCGCCCCAGTGTGGCTGTGGCTACAATGTAGCTGCCATCACCAGTGTGTGAATGTGTGAATGTAGTGTGAAGTGCTTTGGGGTCCTTAGGGACTAGAAAAGCAGCAGGAGGCCCTGTTGGTGCTGGTAGAGTGCACGGAGAGCTGGTGTTGTATTTACAGCCTGCAGGAGCGCTGACACCACAAAATCAATCCCTATGATGCAGTCATTTTCATTTCACTGGTGACAGACTGTCAGTGTTCTGACTGCATTAACTGATCAATCAAGGCAGTAGAAGAAATGAGAGCGTGTGTGTGTGTGTGTGTGTGTGTGTGAAGGTAGGATTTAGTTCTTGGAAAACAGCAGAAACTTCCTCAGGGGCTTTTTCTTTTCTGCAGACAAAGAAATAAATTCCAGCACTGCTCTAAAAATAGAGCTCGCTTCCTCATCAGTCGTTATTGATGGTAAATATCAGGAACTAGTCGGTCTCGTTCATAGTTCTTTAGTTCACCTGTCAGGTCATAAATAAAGTCTGGATGTAACAGGTTTTATATCATAATGTCAGTCAGCTGAGCCCACAGGTGTTACACATTATTACACACAGATCCGGCGTGTTTCCTTCAGCTTTTAATAACTCGTGTCAGTAAACGAGTTTCCATAAGAAGTTCAGACGTGTTGTGAAGGAAAAGTTAACGCTGATGAGAAATGATCAGTACCAGCTGTTAGCCTGTGTTCTGCTGATCAGCTGATTATCACACAGGAAGTGGGTGAGAGTTGAGCTGGGGTCAGAGGTCACACAGTGAGGGTTATCAGCTGCCGACAAGCGTCTGTTTACAGCTGATACTAAGACACTGCCGCACCCTGAGACCCCACCCCCTCTAACAGCTGATTAACAGTTCACAGTGGAGGGTTTCTGCACATGCTCAGGAATGCATGTACTTTGTACTAATAACAGATTATTCCTGTAAAGTACTTCATGGGGCTATTTAAAGTACTTTAGTACCTTTTTGCGCAATGGACCGGTTTATATCTGACAATATTTTCACGGACCAGCCTTTAAGGTGTCGTGGATAAATACAACAAAATAAAGCCAGTACCGGTACCAAAAAAGAAGATCACAACACGGGAAAAGACCCCAGGACACCGAGTTAACGATAAAAATGATAAGAAATATCAATAAAAACCAAACGACTCGCAGACCAGCCCGGGGGTTGGAGACCACTGCTTTCATTACTTCCGTGTGTGTGTGTGCGCGCGTGCTAGTGATGGGTTAATCTAATTGGTTTGTGGCGAGCCGCGACCCTCTGACCAGTCACGGAACACAATGCTGCAGCGTCCACAAACAGCTGATTGAACAGGAGGAGCTTCTATGGAAAGCTTTACTGTTGTTGTGTGAGTGACTCAGGAGCCGCAGAGCTCGCTGTGTGACCGCGGCGGCTATTATTACCCCCTGAGGTCACGGGCGAGGAAGATGATGGTGTAAAAATAAAGCGAGGCCCTAAAGCGTGTAATCCTGAGCAGGGCTGGGCCATATCATACCATTCACGGTAACACCGGTGTAATGTTGGGCAACGATAAGAAAATGAAATATGGCGACAGAATATGGGTAAAACGCACATGGCGGAAAAAGCATGGTGGTGACAGAGAACGAGGAGGGCGAAAGTGGATTGTTGAATGAAACCAGAACTGGTTTGTAAAAATGCTGCAGCTTCACTGGTGTGGAACTGGTTTAGCTTTCGTCAGATACACAACAAAGCACTATTTTTGGTAGCGCATGCTAGCGTCGTTATTACCGTGTTGTTTGGAAAATACGACACTTAAAATCATCCTTTGATTTTTCTGAAAGTCGACAGAGCCCCTTATAATCCCGTGTGCCTTATGTATGAACTCTGGTTGTGTTTACTGACCTCGAAACGATTTTATGTGCACGGCGCTCGAAAATCTGTCAAATGTTTCAGTACGACTTTGCTAAGCTACCAACTGTTACATTTTTATATAACTTTAATGCAGATAAAAAAACAGCTGCTTGTTTCAGTGAAAACACACTGTTTGTTTTTGCACTAATAAAGTTGTGGAGTTGTGAAGTATTTTGTCTCGTGTCAATTATGTCGTCAGTTATATCGTCATCTCAAATTTCCAAATGTATGTCGTGATAAATATTTGTGGTCATATCGCCCTGCTCTAATCCTGAGCACGCTTTAAAGTCAGTCGTCAATTTCAGTGAAATCACCGTGCTGTCTCCACTTCCTGTTTTCTGTCCAGGATGTCGCTGGAGGGGCTGGCGGCGAGTGGCTTTAAGCAGTGCCAGCAGGCCCAGGATCAGCTGGAGGACGCCATCGGCGCCGTGATGAAGGCGGAGCAGCAGCTGAGGGAGAATGCCAGAGAGGTGAGTGCCTCCTCTCTCTGAACAGGAAGTGCTTTAAGGCGCGATAACCTCAGTGTCACATGACCAGTGCAGAAGATGCCCTTTCAGCAGATCAGATGGTAACGGCACAAATGTGTTCGACATGCCACGACACAGGAAATGCAAACGATTCCTGTTCAGCCGATCAATAAAGTTTGTGCCCAGCAAGTCTGTGTTGGATTAGAACAATTGATCAGTGATCAATAACTGAACTGCTGATGAGCTCACGTGAGTTTGTAAAATGTTTTCCTGCCGAGCTGCAGATGGGAGGAAGAGCAGGTCAGCTGATTCACAGGAAGCTCCTTGCTGAAACCTGGATCAGCTCACACGTTTACTACCTGCTGTCCTGATCAGTGCGTTAGTTACCTGCCACCAAATGGAGCTGCTTGAAACTTTATTGACACCCAGATCATTTTACGGTGAAACACTTGTCCTGCTAAACTGCTGCGACCACTCAGCTGGCTCTGTGCCACGCCCCCTGTTTTTCATATCAAACCGTGAATCACTTGAGCTTTAAACACCTGAGGATTTACCTGTTGAGACCGACCAATCGCATCACTGCTGACTCGGCAAGGCTGAAACCACCTGAAATCCTGGCTTTGTCTGCAGCTGAGCCACAGGTGAGGGTCAGGGCGAGGCGGGTTATAAAGCCTGCAGAGGAGGTGAGGAGCTCAGAGGAGGTGAGAGCAGTGAAGTGCGACGGGCTGGACTTCATACTTTGTCTCCAGGTAAAACTTCAGGCTCAGGTGTGCGTCCACGATCGTTGGTTAGGGACTCACAGCTTCGTTATCGGGGGTGGATTGATCTCAGCTCCGTGATGTTTTTTTTCTGTGAGATAAACTTTATTTAAACCGAGCAGAAACAACAGGACAGGCTGTTTTACTTTAAGCTGTCAGCTGATCCACAGGAAGGGGGAGCTCGCGTGTCCGTGTGAAAAAACTTTATTAACAAAAAGCTTTGTTTACGCTCTGTGATCACATGACTGTCCGCAGCGCTGCTTCACGTTAGGACTGGGCGATATATTGAGTTTTTAAATATATCGATACATTTTTATACAAGATGTGACAATATCGTTTATATCGATATAGTCTATGTTACGTTATGACTATACGTGTGGAGCCGCAAGTTTGCCTCTTTCGTCCACTTTTGTCTCTACTCGGCCTCGCCTTCACTGAACACAGCTCCCCCATCGCTCCACCTGCAGGCAGGACGGACACGCAGCTATCACAGAGGAGCTGCTCGGTAAAAAGAAAACATTTGGAGACTATTTTAGTGCTGTCAGCGTGACGGTAACGCCATAACTGCATTAACGGAGCAAATCTCTGTTAACAAGTTACCACGGATCGCCCCGTGCGTGGAGGCTGGACGGCGTTAACAAGCTAACCGGGCTAACGCGTTGGCGCCTAAAATCCTTTCATTTTCTCAAGAATCGACAGCGCGCCTTTTGTATGAATTCTGGTTGTGCTTACTGACCGCAAACGGAGTTTCTGTGCTGCACGGCGCTCAGCAATCTGTCAAAAATGTTGTAGTACGACTTTGGTCAGCTACGGAGCCGCACTGCTTGATGGATTGTTGGAGCATTACGGCTGCCGAGGAGCCTCGCGGAGTGATACGTACTGTGCTTCAGCGTAATGTTACCGTACTGTGTGCGTATAAGGACCAAAGACGGCAGCTGTTCAGAGTCGTGGTTACGAAGCGGATTTCAAACTCCAGGCTGTCGGTCACGCAGTAGAAGTTAAGAACAGAGCAGCTGTGAAATCTTTATGCTCAGCGTCTGTTAGTTTACATTTTGACTGCACAGTTGTGAGCTTTTTGTTATGCACTAAAACAACATTGTTTTATTTCATTTATGGAGAATTATTATTTAATAAATGCTGATCATTTATTTCTGAGTAATTTTTCATCTACACCTGCTGTGCATGTTAATAAAAGTGCCTGTGTGACATCTGGGACACAGCTGTGACTGAGAACTCTTTTTGTTCTTACTTTGACTTTAAAAATATCGAGATATATTTCGTATATCACCATACAACTAAAGAACATCGAGATATGAATTTTGGGTCATATCGCCCAGTCTTACTTCACGGCATCGTCGGTGTTTTAGATCGATCTGTCTGCTGGGGAGAAGGGGCGGAGCCTCACTGCTTCTCTGAAGGCTGAGCTCACTGTGGGCACGGAGGACTCTGATTAACCTGCAGCAGTTTAAACCTCAGCCTCAGGTGTTTTTGTTCACCTGTTTTTACTGTACAGCTATAAATCTGGACACACACGCTGACCTATCACCTCAGAAATGACTCGCTCTGAGTCACTGTCCTATCGTCAGTGGAGACTTCTGGTGAAATTTGCACTTGGAGGAGCAAACGTATCAGAGCCTGCAGGGTGAAGCTCACACCAAGGACAACATTTAGTGAATTTGCAGTGAAGCACGACTGAGATCCCAGATTTAAACCACATCCTCCTCCCCACCTGCAGCCATCATATGGTTTAAAATGAGTGTAAGATGCAGAAACGAGCGCCTGTTGGTGGTTTTTCTCTGGAAGAATCTGTTTGGTTACTGAACATTTCACGTTTAGGTGTTGCTTTACACGTCTCACCTGTGCGTCCCCTCAGGTGCGCTCAGAGTTGCAGAGCTGCGTGAGCCGCCAGCAGGAGGCGCTGCGCTGCAGGGAGGTGTGGCTGCTAGGTCAGATCGAGCTGCTCGAACAAGTGAAGACGGAAACTCTGCAACAGCAGCTGCACCAGCTGCACCGGGTAACTGGGGGGCGGGGCCTGTTTACCTGTGTTGACTGTTTGTTTACCTGTCTGCTTACCTGTGCTGTGTCTGTGCTGCAGCTCCGAGGTCAGTTTGACGTGATCGCCTACCAGCTGCAGAACTCCAGCAGCAACGACCTGAACAACCAGCTGACCAGCTGCATGGAGAAGTACGTACGCACGCACACACGTGCACACACACACGTGCACACACACACAAACACGTGCGCACACACATGCACACACATGCGCACACACACGTGCGCACGCACACACGCACACACATGCACACACGCACACACATGCACACATGCACGCACGCACACACATGCACACACACACACACATGCACACGCACAGCTTTGTGGGCGCGTTCACACCTGAGCGGTCTGTTCTCCTTGCTGGTGCTCTCACCTGTTGGTGCTCTCACCTGTTGGTGTAGCTAAAGGCTGATGTAATCAGATTACTGACATACTGAGCTGGTTTTATCTGTAGACTCTCACCTGTAGGCATGTGTGTCAGGTGCGGTGCAGTCATGTGATCTTCTTGTCTTCTCCTGCGTGCAGGTTGTCCTCTCTGAGTCTCACTCCAGAGGAAACACCTGAGTTGAGTTTCCATGCCGACTCTCGCTCTCTGAAGCAGGCCATCACCTCATTTGGCAGCATCAACGCCCAGGTAACACACACACACACACAGGTAACACACACACACACAGGTAACACACACACACACACAGGTAACACACACACACACACAGGTAACACACACACACACACAGGTAACACACACACACACAGGTAACACACACACACACACACAGGTAACACACACACACACACAGGTAACACACACACACACACACAGGTAACACACACACACACACAGGTAACACACACACAGGTAACACACACACAGGTAACACACACACAGAGACAGGTAACACACACACACAGGGATGGGTATTGTTTAGGTTTTATCCGATACCGGTGCCAAACCGGTACTTTTGAAACGGTGCCGGTGCTTAAAGAATGGAGAACACAAAATTGGTCCAAAAACCTCTCATGTTCAGCTGTTTTTTTGTAAAAAGATAACAATGTTAGCCTTTTCTGCAGCTATGGGGCATATATGGTATCACTCTTGGCTGGAAGCAGCTTAAACAATGGAAAAAACACAAACTTTGTCCAAAAACCTCTCATGTTTAACTGTTTTCCACTTTTTCTTTGGTCATTTTAGCCTTTTTGTCCAGGGTGAAGGGAGTATCTGCCATCAAACAAGAAGACAGCTGCATGTAGCTATGATGGTGTTTGCTAGTTCACCTTACATGCATTAATGTAATAACGTGGTTAGCCTACTCAACGTAAATTACACACGAACAACATTAAGCGACTCACGCAGAGAAGAACGGCTGCTGCTGCATCATCATCCTCATCATTTCTGCTACACTGGCAGGGCTAGGGGCCAGGACTCTCCTCTTCGGGTTTTTGGGGGATGTTGCTAACTCCGGGTCGATAACAGGCACCACACCCGCAGTAGATGTGCACGGTGTGAGGTCTCGCAGCAAGCTATCAAATACGGCGCATTTCTCGGCTTTTAAAAAAAGCGCTATGCGTCGCCAGGTGTTTCATCAGATTCGAGGTGTTACCTCCTTTGACAGCATCACAGTATCAGCTTAAAGCACTTGTTGCAGCTGCTGAGTTTGCATCTTTTGCTGTGAAGTACAGCCAGACTTTGACCGCTTCGCCTTGGGCGTTTTTAATCTGTAGCTCTGCTCTAAAAGAACGTACGTACCTGGACCCGCCTACTATCCTCGGAAACGTAAAATGATTGGCTAGAGGAAAAAAAGCACCGACATGTGCGCTGCTTTTCGGTCTGGTTACTGCCGTTTATGGATGCCGGTACCCATCCCTACACACACACACACACACACACACACACACACACACACACACACACACACACACACACACACACACACACACTATGTTAGTGGATCTTTCAGGCGTGTTCTCTCTCCTTCCTGTTTACAGCTTGTGGACGGTATGTCCTCTCAGAGCTCCACCCACCTGAGACCTCAGGTGCAGAGTTGTCCAATCACAGCGAAGAAGCAGGTAAGTTGCGTCCTGGTGGTGATGCGATAGTGATGAAAGCAAGGTGATGCTGATTGCGTCTCCCTCGCAGCAGGTGGCTGAGCCCTCCTCTCTGAGCGATTGGCTGCTAGAATCTCAACCCGCCAACAGCTTCGCTCCCATTGGCTACCAGTCTAGCACAGACCCGCAGGATTGGCTGCTGACACAGAAGGAGAGTAAGGTGAGCGCTAAGGTGTGTTACCTGAGAACAGGCTCTGACCTCAGGCCGTGCCTCTCACCTGCTTTACTTCCTGTCTCTGTAGCAGACTTCCTGTCCCGTGATGGCTTCCACGAACTTCATGAAAGCCTGGGGTCAGCTCAGGGACCTGGAGGCGTGGCTTATTCAAGACCACTCCCCCAACCGGGAGAGAAGCGTCAGCAGCTGTAGCTCCTCCTTCTCCATCGAGAAGATCGACGAAATGGAGCTGTCCGCCGCCGCTGAGGAGGAGGAGCTGAACGACTGGCTTGTTACCCCGCCTACTGCTGCCATGGAGACCATGTCGGACGCCGAACGTTGGCAGCGTGTCTTCAAGCCGTTTGAAGAAAGCTGGTCAACCGATGATTGGCTGTCGCCAGCGAGCCGTTCAGTCGGCGACTGCTCGTCGTGCTGTCAGACCATCAGCGCCGTGGAGATCGAAAACCTCGGCAAGCTCAAGTGCCTGAAGACCACGCCTACCTCAGGCGCCACCTCGCCCACTTCTCCCGCCCCCGTGTCGATGCCAGCGTCTCTGGAGGCGTGGTTGCAGAAGACGCCGCCGACGCCGCAGACCTGCCGCGCCAACGAGCTCTGCTCCGCCTACTCGGCCTGCGTCTGCGAGGAGAACTGCGGCAAGGATGCGCTGAGCCGCTGGCTGCTGCAGCAGGAGGACCGCGACAAGAATGGCGTCCCCAAGAACGCCCCGCCCACTGCCAAGAACGCCACGGCCACACCCTTCCACCGAGAGCAGGAGCAGAAGGTAAGAGCCAATCAGAGTCGGCTCTGCTGCGACGCTTCAGTAAGAATTAGGTGATTGATTAATTGATCACCTGATTGACAGGTTCAGGCCATCCTGGAGGCGTGGCTCCACCCCAGCTCCTCGCTCTCCGGCGGGGTGGCAGCTGAGGAGGAGAAGGCGAGCCGGGAGGAGAACGGTTCCTCCTCGTCGCTCTTCCAGAGCCCCCTGGAGACGGACCTGTGGCTATTTCCACGGAAGAGCCCGTCGCCCGTTTCCGTATCGCCGCCGCAGGAGGAGGAGGAAGAGGACAAGTGGCTGCTGAGGAAGAGGAGTCAAGCTCAGGTGAGCACCGCTGGAGCTGAACACTCGTGGTTTGGTTGCTGCTCGCTTCCGGCTTCCTGACTGCTTCCTGTTTCCTGTTTAGGAACGCCTCGCTGTGGCGCTGCCCACCATGTGTGACCTGTTCTCTTGCATGAAGGTGGGCGGAGACAAAGAGAAGTGGCTGCACAGATCTCCCGTACAGGTGAGTCGCCTGCAGCGTGTGACGTGGTGTGTGGGTGTGTGTGGGTCTGCCTGTCTCACCTGTCTCACCTGTGTCTCCTGCAGATGTGACGATGACGACGATGCTTCTTCTTCTCTTCTGGAGTCACTTTATCGCTGATCAGCGCACACGATCTCATCTGCCTAACCGTCGTCGCTGACGCCTTTTTCTCCTTTCTGTGACATCATCGTGCCGCCACCCACCATTGATCAGTCAGCAGCAGCCTAAAGCCCCTTTCAGATGTAGCTGGCCCCGCCCTTTGATTAACGTGGCAGGAAGCAGGATGTAGGAAAGGGGCCTCAGCAGTTTCATCGGGTGAAAGTTTATGGCCACAGAGGGTGTGGTGAGACGTTTCAGCTTCCAATCAATAACCGATCAGTCACCAATCAATAATCAGCATTTAGAGCTGCGAGTGTTTCACTTATTGTGGAAGAGGGGGCGGGACTATATGAAGAGTGTGTGGGTGTATTTTAAACATAAATTAGACTTTATTTTATAATACGACTGATGTCACTTCCTTTAACCACTTTTTTTTCTAAAACCTGCTGACATCACAGAGGCACTTCCTGTCTGGCCTGCAGGCTTCCATCCTGTAACGTGGTTTGTTGGCTTTGTTGGAAGAAGCTGTGCAGGCTGGTCACGTGACTCTGGTCAGCGATTGGTGCTTTCCATTGCAGCTCTCATGTGAGGCGGGGGGGGTTTATCACATATAGCTGTGATGTCATCACTTTTTTCCTGCTGTGATTCTCTACAGTAATAAAGTTTTCTGACATCATCACTGTGTCTGTGACATCACTGTAAGGTACCCGTAGTTTCCAGGTGTGTCTGTGTTCAACCTGGTTGTGACGCTGAGCCCAGCGCAGCGGTTTGTGCTCGATGTTTATTTAAACAGGACGGAGTAGAGCTGTGCGATACGACCAAAACCTCACATCCTGATATAAGACATCTATCGTCCGATAACGATATAAATCACAAAAATGTAACATTTTCTGTAAAGTCTGTGAATCTCGGGCAGCTCGACTTGTGTGAAGTGTTTTCAGCTGGAGTCGAGTGTTTTAACGATGCATGAAACATTTTTAGACATAAGTTGTAACGGCGCCGTTTCCTTTGTGAGTATTTATTACACGGCGTGCTGCGGGGAAACGCCTGTTCTAACGTTTGAGTCTAAGGTTTATTTTTTAGCACCTGGCGTCTTTTTTACTTCTCATCCGTAAATAATCTGCTCTGTCGCGTGATTCAGTTTATTTTGAAAAGTCTCAACAGGATCTTGAGCTTTATTGTGAAAGGTTTATGTGGAACATAAACAAGCGGACACGCAATGGTGTTAGTCGTTGTTGCTAACGACAACGCATAAAAACAGGCGCTTGTCCGTCCGTAGTGTGGTTATATTAAATATAAGAGAAAGAAGAAGTTAATAATAACTACAGTGACATCAGAACCATGAAAACAGCCGTAAACGGTTTATTTTGCGACACCACGAAACAATCGACAGCGTGAAATGAAACGATCGACGTTTTTATATCGTCATCCGATATACATCGTTATATGAACAGCCCTAGGATGAGGCAGCGAGACACTCAGGTACACCTGAACATGCACCTGTGTCAGCTGATCAGCTGGAACTGAAACCAGTTTGACTCCCCACATGTCAGCTGACCTGTTCGACCTGAAACCTTTATACTCAGACGTGAACAGCTCGAGGCTGTATCGATCCAAATGCAGATCGATACTATCTCATCACAGGCAGCCAGGCTTTTAAATGAGTGAACTTTATTGACAGTAACTTTAATGACAGTAACAGCAGCTTTCACACAGGTGTGGGTCACATGATTTAACAGGAAGCTAAACAGAAAACGTACAGAAAGGCAGTAATCAGAAAGGAAGGGTTGGAAAGGAGGCTGGTTGCTGATGATAAACTTCCTGTTTACTGCTGGTGAGGCCACGCCCTTCATCAGGAGAGCGCTGATAGGGACTGATGACATCACCTGAAACTGGGGCTACAAGGGACAGAGGAGCAGGGACTCGAATTGATAAAGTTTTTGAGTCCGAGGATGTGTGACCCCTGCGGCGCGTGACCTATTGACCTCTAACGTCGCTATCAGCGGGCTGTGGGCGGTGCAGCGCCGACCTTCAGCGATGTTTGCAATAGCACACGAGCACGTTTGTTTCAATAAAGTTCGCTCTGGTGCAAACAGCTGTTAAATGTTCTGCTCGAGTTCAGAAGCACGTTGCTGTCCAGAGCGCAGGTGTGCTCGCGCAGGTGTGCGACAGAGCAAACACCTCAGGGGGAGGGGCGACTGACTGGATAACAAATTTGAGCTGTGTTTCGCAGTGACCTTTGACCTTCAGCTGAGTCCATACAGCTGTGTTTGTGTGTCCTTCAGGCTTATCGGGAAAACCATCACTGAGGTCGGAATGAGCAGGGGTGGGTGATACAATCAGCAGTCGACCACCCTGGGGGCGTGGCCTATCCTGACCTCAGGAGCTGGTGGCCTTGTTCCTGTGCTGCCATGATTAGTGCCTCGGTGTCTTTCAGTCCAGACACGGGCTGCGTTTGTCTGAGCTCACGTCTTTCTTTTCTTTTTCATTTTGGGGGTTTTTCAGCTTCACTTCTCTATTTTCTCTATTTTCTGTCTCCTTCCTGTTTCAGTTTCAGGGTTTTTTATAGGTTTGATCAGCTGTTCATGTGATGTTTCTCTCAAAACAACAAACCTTTGTTAATGCTAAAGTTAAAATGATGAAAGTTTCAGAGAAATTCTCGAGCTGATCCATAAAAACGATGAAAGCTTGAAGCAGTAAAACTGCATGACGGTTGTTACGCGTGACAACATGAGTTCAGATTGTTTTTAAAAGTCTGAAGCTGCAAACAAAGTAAACCTGAGCTTTAATCACAGATCAATAACATAAAACCGCATCAGCTGGGGCCAAAGAGGACAGGAAGTTCACACTGACAGGAAATGACGCTGCTGGTTTTGATGGGGAACATATAGAGATGCATCTGATCGATCGGTATGGATCAATAACATCACTGATTCTTTAAGAGCAAACGGAGACCGAACCATCAGTCTAAGCAGACTCCCTCCTGCTCCTCCTGAAGCTCCAGGGTTTGTGTCCCAGGAGCTGGTCCCGCCTCCTCCCATGGTCGGCTTCATGTCTTCATCACAGCTCTTTGGATCAGCTAACAGTCATTTTCTCCTTCTGTTGAACTCTGAGCAGACGCTGCCCCCTGGTGTTCTGATAGCTAGCTTCATCAGATCAAAGTGCCTCTAGCTTTAGTTTTTTTATTTACATTTTTATTCTGCTCACATCTGTGAGGAGGAGAGGAAGTGACGCAGAAGTATCTGAGAAACGGGGAGGGACTTTAGAGGAAGCTGCTTCAAAGAAACTTTATTGAACAAAAGAAGAAAGCACAAAAAGCAGCAGCTACGTCAGCAGCACAGAGATGACGTCAAATGCAGAAGCTGAACACAGACGGAGGAATCAAGTGAGGACAGCAAACAGAAACTACAGAGGAAGAACGATAATGTTCTTTATGAGTGTTGGTCTGGATCCCATCATCACAAACGTCTGAATATGAAACTGGGTTTATACAGTTGTCCTGTGGTTAGTACTGCATTAGCAGCCTCTCACTGACAGATCCTTGATGGCTGAAACAGAAGTTTGGTGAGCCTCGTCTTTGGTTCGTCTTCAGTTAGAACGATACCTCATAAAATCAATGTGAGATTTCACAGGAAGCCAGTGTAAGTCAGCTAAAACTGGAGTAAGATGATCATTCTGGCACCCGATAAAAGGCGTGCAGCAGCGTTCTGCAACCAGTAGAGAGAGGAGTGAGGGAGGCCTAAATAAAGGGAGTTACAATAGTCCAGTCTGGAGATAATGAGTGCATGAAGAAGCTTTTCAAGGTCCTTGGGGGAAAGAAAAGGCTTAGCTTTAGAAATTTGACGTATCTGATTGAAGCTGGATTTAACCACAGAAGATACTCGTTTCTCTAATTTGAAGGAGCTATCCAAGAGTAGCCCAAGGTCTCTTACAATGTGGGAGAGGTAGCTAGCAAGTGGGCCAAGGGTAACAGTTAGTTGGTTCAAAGGGTCAATAGGGATGGGTATTGATAAGATTTTCACGATTCCATTTTCAATTCTGTTTAACGATTCAACTCTTTATCGATTCTCTTATCTCTTATTATTCTTTTTAAAAAGGAGAACAATAAGGTCAATTAGCTTAGAACTTTGTTTTATATCTTCTCTTTGAACAAGATAGAAATGTAGGAGTAGCATGGCCTTACAAACCCAACAGTGAGATCTTAAGAGATCCAGCCTACAGCTCTTCAATGGGTCACAGGGACTCCAGGAAAAACATTGTAAATGTAAAATAATAAAATAAATATTCTTCTGTAGCAATAACAAAGTATAACATAAATTATTCTGTAGCAATTACACAAGAATATCCAGTAATGTCCCTGCCTACAATTAAACACATTCACTTACTGAAAATCATCTGCTGTGGCAAACGGCTGCAAGCCTTTGACCACAAACTGAGTCTCTGCTCGGTGACGTTCGTCTATCCTGCCTGAAAGGAGACGCTACGGTAGACTGCAGCGAGAACTGCCAGCATCTGAGCCAGACTCTGTCTCATCATGGTCACCTAAACGCACAGTAATGCAGGTTTGTAATAAGGCAGATCGCGCTAACATAATCTGCACTGCTGTTGATTATTTACCTGCCGCATTAACGGGAGAGGACGTGCAAACGTTACCGCTGCTGCTGGGTTGAGATTCACGAGTCCGGAATTAAAAACACGACATTCATTTAAGGTCATCGTGTGTTTGTGAGCAAATGCTTTTGCATATTCGTAGTGTTTCCTCCCTTAAATGAAATATCTACTTTGCAAGTATTGCAAGTTGTCCTGTTGTCATCCGTTCTCGTAAAGTAGAACCAAACTTGAGCGTTTGAGTCGCCGTGTTTTCTGCCAGGTAAATGACGCTCCGCAACGTGGTGACGTCATTCGGGGCGACTGGAATCGATAAGGGAATCGTTTGCAAAGATGGCAAACAATTCCAAGGAACTGAAACAGTGGGAAGCGGTTCTCAACAAGAACCGGGTTTCGATACCCATCCCTAGCTGTCAAAGACAATAACTTCAGTTTTACTGTCATTCAAGGTAAGAGAGTTTTGAGATGGCCAGTGTGGTGGGGCGTGGTCTGCAGGTGCCATGCAGGGAGGGCGGACGCACCTGCACGGCATCCTTAATCCTTAAAAACACGGGGACTCAGGGGTTGGTGTGTGATGTGATTTGAATAAAATCGCTCTAAATGATGATCTGTGGTCCCGCCATGCCTTATTCCCACCACAGCCAGGTTCTCACATCATGAAGACAGTTAAAGAACGTATGTGATGGATCTGTGACATGCAAACTCAAAGGAAAATACATTTGAATGTCATCGGCATAACAATGGAAAGAAATATTATATCTTTGGAAAATAGATCCCAAGGGCAACATGTACAGAGAGAATAACATAGGGCCCAAAACAGACCCCTGGGGCACACCACACTGTTTATAGGGTTGCACCAAAGAAGAAGAAGAAGGATGAGGAGGGGCTCCAACTGATAATGAACTACAGGCTTGAAGGTCCTAAAAGTCAGATATAAACTGGCAAATAAAATTTGTGTAATTATAACAATATGTAATTTATGACCCAGTTACACTAATACTAATTTTAAAGATACTCTGGTAAAACCTGAAGTACTCATTCAACTTCTTTACTCAAGTAAAAGTTAAAAAGTACCAGCTCTGAAATGTCCTCAGAGTGAGATCCCTGAAGGATGTTTAACAGCTATTTTTGAGCAAAACTAACTAAACCTTGTGCTACTTTACTATAATAAAGTAATATGGCAATACTTTATTTCAGCCTAAATGGCTCAGTGTGAGCAAAGTAAATCACAATAACTTCTAATGTGAGACCCAGCACAGGCTGCTGCTCTTTGTGGGTTTACACAACTTCACACCGTCTTTATACTAGACCATGTACCGTTGGTATGAAGGTGGAATTCAGTCAGTGAGTCTCTGCTACACTTGATGTAAGCTAGCTGTGACCATGAACCCACAGCCACTGTGCACCATCACGCACTGTTCTTTACTTTAAACCCACCACAGTGCAGCAAACTCACCTGTTCATCCTGCACTAACCTGCAGCCTTTAAATAACACAGTCAGTCTGCTGTGACGCGTACAGATTTAAAACCATGAGGACTTCCACGCAAGCTTTAAATGAGCATCCTTCCTTTAACTCTAAGCTCTCTTCGTCCTCTCCTTCTTTCTTATCTGTCTCCATCTCCGGGTGAACGTAGCTCTCTGTCAAATACAGCAGCTGGACCTTTAGCTGCAGCACACTGTGAGACAAACTGCACACACACAGTTTGTGTTTGGTGATGTTTGTTGAGCTGATAGAAACACTGCATTTAAAATTACCCAACACTTAAAACATCACTCTCTGCTTGTCTTCTGTAGTGCTAGTTAGATCCTGAAGTACCGCAGTCACCTGTAGTCCATGAAAATACTTCAAATTCTGCTCAATTACTGAAATGAAGTATTTGTGCTTTGTTAATTCCTGCCTCTGGTGATGTCACACTGTGTCCCTCGCCCTGATCCTGAGGGTCATGCGGGGCTCTGACCTCAGACCTGCAGTTTAACTCATGAGGTAAATTTGCAGAGTAACTCTGGATCCTGCAGCAGAGCCGCTGGATTAGGGTGCTTACTTTTTTATTCTATTTGTGTAAATAATAATGGATTAGCCCTGTGTCAGGCTAGTGAATTGTCCAGGGTGTACCTCACGTTTTGCCTTACGGTAGCTGGCATAGGTTCCAGCCCCACATCCACCCCCTCCTCCCTGATAAAGACAAGTGGAGGAGAATGGATGGATGGACATTTAATTAAAGTTAGGACAGTTAAAATTTAAAACGTGTTAAGCATGGACTGCCTCACTAACACTCATTTACAGAATAAAACAAAATAAAAACCTTTTCACTGGTTGTTTTTATCTCAGCTGGAAGAACCTGTGAGCTGGATCTGACACCAGAATTCATTCACAATCTGACCGATTTTATTCAACTTCAATTATAACTGAATTCATTTTTATTTACATACCACCAAATCATAACAACAGTTGGCTCAAGGCGCTTTATACTGTAAGGTAAAGCCCCTACAATAATACAGAGAAAACAGAGATAACCCCGACAACCAAACAGCCCTCCTATTAGCAAGCACTGTGGCGACAGCGGGAAAGAAAAACTCCCTTTTAACAGGGGGAAACTCTGGGCCTGGTTGTGCTGCGACGGGTTGGGAGTGAGGGGCAGGATACAAGACAAATCTTATGTTTATGTTTATTCTGTTGCCGAGGTGCTCCTGGGCGCTCATCTGAAGCTGAGATTAATCAGGTTTATTGTTTAGAAGAATAGCATGCCTTTCAGTGTCACTACACACACACACAATGAGACAGGGTCAGGGTTAGGGGTTACACACAGAGCATCTGCTACTCAGTGCAGACATATGGGGAAACCACAGGGGTTCTGCAGCACTATATACATATGAACAATATATGAATTATTAGCTGGTTAAAGTGCCAAATTATAGGGGGGGGGGGGACTCTAGAGATGGTCCACATGTAGAGCTTTGATTTTCAGTGCAGTGGAGCAGATATCCGAGGAAGATTCACTAAAACTGAGGATTTTCTCACGGAGTTCTGCAGGGCCTTTTTTCTGCCGCACTCACACTCATTGATCATTGGAGCTCACCAGAGATCGACTGAAATTTCGGTATAAATAAATAAAGAAATTTTTACGTCACAAACGGGCTTTTCAGTGCTTTACGACATCTCGCGACATTTGTGGACTTTAATTCCGCGGTCCAATCAGAAAGAGGCTGCGCAGGAGCTCCACCAATCAGAGGCCGTAGTGTGTGCTGTGGCTCTGCCGCCTGTGCGCCGTCGCCGCTCATTGAGCGCGGCCGGGCACGCTCCGCCCCGCCGCCGCGCCGCCGCCGCTCTCAGCTGGATGTGACAGAGGCGCGGTCACGGCAGCGACTCACACCCGAACCGAACCGAACCGACCCGGGAGCAGCAGCACCGCTTCGGTGTCTCACGTAAGTGCTTGTGACGAACGGAACCGCGAGCTAAGGCGGGAAAACACGGACACGTCGCGCGCGGTTTGTCACACAGGCGGTCCATAAATGAACCGGGGCTCAGCGGGAGGCCGGCGGCGGCACGCGGGCCGGAAACGGCCCGAATCCCCGACCGAGAGAGGCCGAGGGTCCGGGAGGAGGAGGGGGGAGAGGAGTGGCTGCGCGGGCTCCTCTCTTGCTCTCAGCCCTCCTTCATCCTCCTTCTCAGGACCTTATCTTCATCCTTCCCTGCCTCACGGTGATGATGATGATGATGATGTCATCATTTTAACGTAATTCTGAAGATGATAATGCAGGCCTGAGGTCACAGATGCTGCAGCGGTTGATCAGTGTGATTGATCACTAATTGATCAGCAGCTTCTGACAGAAAATAACAGTAATAATAATTATTATTATTGTTATCATTATCATATATTTTCAGGTTGTTTGTGACTAAAATATGTCAAAATACAATAATCATGAAGCCGGTTTAGTTTGGAATTTTCCAAAATAAAATTGTTCAGAGATCTATTTAAAAAAATTAAATTTTGTGTTATTAATAACTCCTATTATTGCTAGACTTCATGTTTTATCTGTAGCTTTAAGGTTTTTCAGAATCATGACTTACAGGCCATTATTAACTTCTCAGCTTAGAATTTTATATTGAAAATTATGTTGTTTTTTATTGTATTTAACATTTTATTTTTTATATCTTATATTACATTATACCTTATAATTTTATTCGTGTTATTTATGTTTATTTTCATTTTGTAATTGTTTTTATGATTTTTTTGGTGTTTTTATTATTTGGCTTTGTTTCACTACGCTCTTATTTTGAAGGACAATCCGCCGTACTTCCGTTTCTTCCAACGATTTAATCCTTTCCCACAATGCTCTGTGAGCTCGGAGGCTGCTTCCTGTTTATTGTGGCCGTTTCCCCCGGTGATTCCGACGTTTAACGTCGCTCTCCTGCAGCCAAAGGTCGGTGAGTTACCGGATTCCGGTCCCTTTTACCGGCGGCTCCGCGTCGTTTATCCCGCTCTCTTATTTTGACAGCGGAGAAAATCCTCCTGCTTCCTCATCAGTGACAGCGAGCCTGACCGAACCGGAACTCCACTCAGAAAACCGTCGATTTTTCAACCACTCGAGGTGCGACGTAGAGAAAATGTTTTTCTTCATCACTTAAAGATTTTTCTGCATTTTAGTCGGTGTTTGATAAAATTCGGCCTTTGGATAACTGAACAATAAGCTGTAAGTGCTGATGAACCGGGTGTCTTTAATAATGGATGCCCTGCTGGCAGCCGCCCTCCGCGGGCTGCTACTGGGAAATAACCGCTGGGATTGCTGAAAATGGCTCATATGTCTGCTCATATGTAATGTGAAAGAAACGTTAACGGTTTTATTCGACGTATAATCGATGTTTCGTTGATTGAAGAAGCGTTTTCGGTGGAAAAATCCGCCTGGCGCCTTTGCTCAGGTCGCGGCGCGCTGCGCGACCTTAAAACCGCGGAATTGTGAACGGAGTTCGGCGCGGCGGAATTCCGCGTTTAAGCCGAACGGCCGCCGGGTTTGAGCTGTCAGGTCAAACCGGCGGTGGCCACGTGACTCACTGACACTCCCAGGCTGGAGTTTAGGATGCCGAGGCAGGTTCAGAGGTCATTTGTTATTTACAGTAACGTCATGAAGGGCTAACCCTTTCTGTCGTTAGGCTGAAACTGAAAGTCAAATTAGGAACAAAAGACGTCACACTGTGTGCGTGCGCGGAGGTGACAGACACCTGAGGCGCACCTGTTGACCCCCCCCCCTGGGTCTGCAGGTACAGGTTGTAGGATCCTAAACTCCAATTCCAATTAAAAGTTGTCTAATTTAAGGTCCAATGACATCTGTGCAGCTCTGGCGTAACTCCTGCTTGTCTTCCAATGTCACCTCACCGTGACGCTGCTCGTTAACAAAGGAGAAGAAGAACACGAGAACCTGACCTTAGGATGAGGGAACAGGAAGTGATGACTTGTTTCTTGGTTTAGCGCGTTTGGTGGTTTTTACTCAATCGTCTGGTGTCCATGTTATTGATCACTGGCGCATCCATTCATCGATAATCGACTCCTTTGAATCTCTTCCTGTTTCTTGTTGTTTCTGTCAGATGTGACTGGATGCTCTCTGAGTGATCTGATTGGTGGAAGTTCTCATTGGTGGGCTGTGGTTTAGCTTCAATGTGAATGCTGTTGGAGCGCCGATCTGTACCTGCACAGATGTGCAGAGTTAACACCGTGCCTTATTGTCGTGGATAATTTATGCGTTCAGCTCCATGTTTGCAGATTCCTGCTTCGCGTGCAGCTTCTGACTTCCAGTCCACACTCCTTACGTCCACCAGCTCCCAGTCAGCAGCTCGCTTTTCTAGTTTCAGTGATGTGAACGTGGCGCCTTGCTGTTTTACTGCCCCCTTGAGGCCTCGAAGGGAAATAAAATAATAAATACAAGATAAATGAATACATTTATACATTACACATAAGATGTAATGTATAAATAAATGTGTTACACATAATAAAACATTTAAACCAAATGAATCTCATAAACTAAGTGTGGCGATAGTCAGGTCGTCTCAGGTGTTTATTTAACCAATCACTTGGCAGCTTCACTAATCCATTTCCCCGCCCCTTTCAGATCTGCAGCTGCTCCTCAGAAGTTCTTCTTCACCTCTTCGCTCCGGGTTCGCTTGTTCATGATGGAGGACTCGGAGGCGGAGCTGGCAGTGTCGGAGCCTGACGCCCTGGGTGCTGACTTCATTACGGTGGAGTTGGACACGCAGCCCATCGAGTACGTAGTGAAGTGGGCAGAGGTTGGCTCCAAGTTCACCATTTCCTGCGTGAAGAAGGACTCGGACGACCCGTCGGACCTGACCGCCGACCAGCTGAAGATCGAGGCGGATGAGGCGTTTTTCGCCCCGTATGAGGAGGTGTACCCTTGCGAGGTGACGGAGCAGAGCGTGGAAATAAAGACGGACTCTGACGAGGAGGACGAGGGTGTGGAGGAGCACGAGGTGCTGGTGGAGGCGGGCAGCAGCCAGTTGGATGGCGAGGCCGATTCGGACCAGGACAACTATGAGCCCGATGAGCGGCAGTTCCGCTGCAGCTACTGTGGGAAGTGCTACAGCCACGCCTCCAGCCTGTATCGCCACCAGCAGACGCACACGGGCAAGAGCTCGGGAGCCGCGCCCCTCGCCAAGCGAGCACTGGAGCCGACGCACCAGGACGCACGCTACACCTGCCCCCACTGCGGCATGAGCTTCAAAGGAAGCAGGTTTGTCTCCGGTCTCTCCGAGCTTGACGTGTTTTCCTGTTCTCTTGTGTGATGTCACTTCCTGTTTTCCGTTCTCTGACAGGATGCTGGGCAGCCACCTGCGGCTGCACGGGAAGCGGAGGATCCACCCCTGCAACATCTGTGGAAAGGAGTTCAACCACAGTTCCAGCCTGTCTCGCCACCGCCTCATCCACAAGAAGGGCAAAGGCATCCCAAAGGACGCCGCCATCGGTGCAAATGTGGCAGCCCTGCGGCACTCGCTGAAGGCCGGTGCCAAGAACCGGAAGACCAAGCGGCAGCAGCACGTGGCGACTGCCGTCATCCAGGGTGGAGATAAGTTCTACGCCTGCCCACAGTGTGACATGACGTTCCGGACGTCCACGCAGCTGTCGAAGCACCAGGTGACGCACGTGAAGGAGCTGCTGGACAACTACACGCCGGGCAAGGAGAACCTCGTCGAGACCTCGTCCGACCTTAAGATCCGCCTCAAGCTCTGCTCCCGCGACAAACCCAACTTCTACACGCTGTGCAAGAAGAACCGCCGCCGCCGGGCCGGACGGGCCGCCAAGCGGGGCCAGACCTCTTCCGAGGATGAGGACGCCCCAGGCGGAGGGCGCCATGTCTGCGGCCAGTGCGGGAAGCAGTTCAGCCACGCCTCCAGCCTGGCACGACACCAACTGACCCACCGGGCGGCTGACGGCGACGGGCGCGGGAAGCTTCAGCAGCACCCGAAGACCGGGCTCCCCGCCAAGAACAAGACGTACACGTGCGCGGCGTGCAACAAGACCTTCATGCACTCATCCAGCTTCTCACGCCACAAGAAGGCCCACATGGAGGAAGAGCAGCGTGCCCGCGCTGCCGCTGCCAAGCGCCGGAAGAGGCCCGTACTGGATGAGACGGCGCCGCTCGAGTCCGACTCAGAGTGAAGGTGTCGGTACGGGACCAGTTCTGGAAGGTTCTGATTGGAAGCGTTCTGGACCAGTTCTCCTCCAGTTCTGGACCCGTTGGGACAGATTCTGGTTGTCTGGGTTTCACGAACTGTTGGTTCCTCTCTGGTGTAGATAGCAGCAGGATCTCCACTTGTGGCCGCACGGTTGGAGGCCCTCCGCCGGCACACATATCCATATATGGTCAAAACTGACCGTTAGCTAAACGCTCTTACAAATGGATTAGATTCACCTGCCCCGCCCCTGCCCCGCCCCCTGCACCTGTCTGTCCCCCATAGGCCACCTGGAGCAGCATGGGAGTCCTGACATAATCATACCTGCAGGTTCAGTTTCCAAACTATTGGTGATCAATCATTCCGATCAATCGGAGCCGATCGGTTGTTTTGATCGTCCATCAGACTGTATTCACCACCTCTGATCTCCACACACGGCCAACAGACAGATTATTGATCAGTGAAGGTGGTCTTAAGGTGATCTTAAGCCGATTGAATAATCAATGATTATTTTTCTCTTCCGATCATAATATTGGAGCTTGGATTAATCGGTGATCAACTCCTCGCTCACTTCCTGCGTCTCCTCTGATGCGTTTCCTGTTCATCTCCATCGTTGCTCCCTTACAGCCCCACCCAATCCCCTTTGACTAACCTGATTGGCTGAGGTTCTTCCTAGCGCTGCATTCTGATTGGTCTGCTGCGTTTCACCTTCCACACTTTTTTTTTTTCATTTTAGCATGTGACCCCCAACTGGTCAGTCATGTTTGCTGGTGTCGGAGGTCGAAGGTCAAACTGTTCTACTTATTTGTGAATTTGATGTAATATAGAACCCATATTTAAACTTTACCACAAACAATTTGAAGTAGCCCCGCCCATCGCTATCCTGTAGCTTCATCTTCGTCATCAACAGCAGGAAATGGTTTTCAAAGTAAAAGTCTCCAAATCAGTTTGGTTTGTTCCTAACTTCCACCCAGTCAGCTGTTTTCAGGAAGTCAGTGACACATAAACGCAGATGGTGATGCTTCAAGTGTAATCAGACCTGCGCACCCGGACGGACCTGTCCCGACCCGAACTCACAGATTGAGAGCAGCTGATTGGAAGCAGAGACACGATTCTTAGTCTTGCACAGACGTCAAAGATCAGATCTCAGGTTTCAGCTCTGCCCAGAGCGCCTGAAGATCGGAACCACGTCTGAACACGAAGCGTTTTGGCCGCCAGAGCGTGCTCGGAGCAGGTCACCTGAACTCTGAGGCTGATGGTCAGGTGACCTCTGCTGATCTCAGGTGTGCAGAGGCAAAATTCAGATATGGAAGAATAATGAAGGAATGTGAAGGTTGGGAGTTTTTGTTGGTCGGCGCTCGAACTGATCGATCCGATCTTTGATCTGCTCAGAGTATCTGAAACAACCATCTGCTTTAGTGTCACTGACGGCCTGAAGCTGCTGGTCAAATCTGGTTCGCTCAGCCGGAGGAGTCCCTGTGACCAATCGGAGGAGACGTCCGGTTGGGCTGGTTTGTATTTCTGATTTTGGACTTGACGTCTTACCGATGTGGTTCATTGATCAGATCAGTCCGATCTGAGGTGGACTGATCAGAGCATCCGGTCTGATCGGAAGTAGACGGATTGGTCTGATTAGGAAAAAGAGTTTGAGTGTAAAACAAATTCCCAAACTTATTGATTAATCTGAGACTCGTGATCAGTGGGACTGATCGGACTGATCGATCTAAGATGTTTAAAAAAAAAAAATCCTGCAGATGTTTTTTATTCATCAGGATTCTGATGGACTCTCCAAAATAAAAGCCTGTGGAGTGTGCCTGACCCCCCCCCCCTCCCCCACACACACACACACACACACACACATTCTGTTTCCTGCTTATTGACACTTTGAGACTTTTACTGTTTGAATCGATTGGATTTAATTTAATTCTGATCTATTTATGAGTGTGTGCAGGCGGCGGTGGCGTCCTGTAGAAAACAAGGCTCCTCCCCCACCCCGTCCGCCTCCATGTTCTGGTTTGTTTTGGGCCTTGAAGCCGCCGTTTTCCTCTGTCCGCGGTGCTCTTAGATCCATGTTGTGTTGGTTTGTTGGGTTTGCAGCGCCGCCTGCTGATAGGTCGTTCATTGTGTCGTGTTTGCTGATAGAATAAACCAGTTGACATGTTTGTCTTGCGTTTTGTAATAAACCTTTGAAAGAACCTTCCTGAGTGTTTAAATAAACTCGCCTGTTACCATGGTAACCAAACTGACCGGCTGTTCTACAGCGCTGAGCACTCGCTCGTTCACACCAGCGTGCAGGCGGGGATCAAACCACCAACCTTCCACTTAGCAGGTGACCTGCTCCACCACAGTCGGCGATCACTGATCTGATGTCAACACCAGGAGAGGACTTCCTGAAGGTCTGACCTTTCACCTGCTGATCTGGATCTTCTTCATGAACACCTGGAACAACGGCTCGGTGACATCATCAGAGCTCGTCGGGTGAACGTTCCCCAGGTTCTGCTCTGACGCTCGTCACAGTGACGGGACGGGTGTGCGGTGTTAATTGTTCCTGTCTGCTCTCGATCAGTTTATTCAGACCCAAAACAAGAATATCCAGAACTGAATATCCAATGAGACTGAAATGGTGAAATACTTGCAGCTGGGTCAGTCGGCTCTGATCGAGCTGACTTCCTGAAACACAGACGAAAGCTTCAATGGAACCTGGAAATCCCACGGCCTGCTCCGCGGGACTCATCGGGACAGCTCGTCATTGCTTCGTGTTTTTGGAGGACGCGTTCACAGAAACGTATTTGCTTTGAGTATACGCTGCACCACAAGCTCGATAGAAAAAGAGTATCGTGTTTGCAGCGTGTTCAGTGTGAAGGTATTTGTTCGAGATCCTTTATTTTATAAAGGTGTCCTGACACGCCCCTCGACTGTGCAGGAGGGAGAACATTATATGCAGTGAGTGAATTGATTTAAATAAAACGAGCAGGATGGCTGTGACAGGGTCATGAACAGGAACTGGGATGTCTGTAAAACTAAAGAGATATATACCGTCCTTTCCAAAGCTCCTAGTGGACCAGACTCCAGTGCTTGCTCCTGCAGCTTTCTGTTTGACACGCTGCTTTAAAAGGATTATTATTATTATTATTAAAGGTTATTTACAGTTACCACCTTTAGTGAGTGTGCACGTAGCTGTGCTGCACCAGAAACCTGGTCATGTATGTCATCACTGTTTATAATAATAATCATGTATTTATTATTGATATTTGATTTCTGTGAGCGCTTCGCGTCTGAGAGTGAATGTGTACGAGCTTCATGTGCTTCTCAGTTTTAGACCTAAAATAAAACCGAGATATTTGCACCCAGCTGTAAATTAGGGTGTGGCCTACTCTTAAAGATCCAGGAGTTCGTGGTTGTGGATCCAGATGTTAGTGTGACGATCTCAGAGCGTCGTCCTTCGTGCTGGAAACGCTCGGATTATCCCTGAACTTCTCCTGAGTCTGATGGAGAAGCAGGTGTGGGTGTAACCCGGCAGACTCCACCTCCACCACCTTCCTGTCACCTGCGGTGACCTTCGTAATGGTCTGGGCTCACCTTCAACATCAGACGTGCTCACACCTGCCTTGGCTTCAGCAGCTCGAGCTCCTCTCAGGGGAGACACCTACTCCAGGTTGGCGAGGAGTACCTCCCCCCAGCAGACCATCTCGCTCAGGTTTCTCCTGTTCAGGCTGACCTCTGACCTGCACCTGAGGTCAGTTTGAGTTCATTGTAGATCAGTAACGTGCGTGATCTAAGCTCTGTCACGGCTCCACCAGCTGCAGGTCGGTTTGTTCTGCATTATGAGGGAGCGCGATGACTCACAGTCACGTTCCTCCGGATTAAAATGGGCGTTCTGCTCTGTGTTTACCTGTTGCCATGGTGAATCACTGAAAAGTCACCGTGAGCATGCTCAGAGCCCACCCAGCTCTCCTTGGCATTTCTGGAAGTTCTTAGTTTATTAAACCTGATCCAGATGTTGAAATGAAGCGGCCACTGCAGGGCAGTAGACATCCAGCAGGACCGTGAGCTGCTCACAGTGAACACAAGAGGAAGAGAGCAGAGCCCTCCAGTGGTCAGACTGTGCAACTGCAGCTGCTCAGGTACACTTTGAAGATGAAAATATAGAAAAATAAAAATGTTTAAATATTTAAAAATATAAAAAATAGATGTTTGTGTCAGAGGAAACCAAAGGAGATGATCTCAGACTGCTTTCAGACAACAGAAGCTGAAGCAGGAAGGTGCAGGTGAGCAGCCGGTCCGAGTGTCCTGGTGTCCGTGAAGGTCGTGTTTATTCTGGCAGATGTTTGATCACCTGCAGACGTGGCGTGGCGCCTCTTTACCGTCAGGTGAGCTGGTTTTGGAGGCAGTTTCTGACACCTCGCCCTCTTATCCTGAAACAAATGGCCTGGTCGGAAAATTAAACCACACAGTCCAGACGTGCAGTACTGCCATTTGTATTGAGTTTGTGATTACTTCACAAAACAGCATATTTCAGATATTTGTCTGATATTCAACCACTGTTGTTGGCCCCACTCCGCACTAAGACAGGACACTTCGTAAATGCTCTTGTTTGGCCGAGAGGCAACGTCACAGAGCCCAAAAGAGCTGCCATGTAGGGTTAGGGTTTGTTAAGCTGTGTCCCAAAACGTCGGCTGCATCCTCCTGAGGACCCGGCCTTCACAGTCTACGTGGGCCGGGTCCTTCAAAGACCGAGAAGGCCGAAGTACGAGGCTGTGAAATGTGACGGTCTGGCCTTCATATCTGCGTCACCGCTGTGTGGGTGGAGTTTAATAAACTCGTCCGTCTGCTCCTTGCTGTCTAAAATATAACAGGACACTGGAGGAAACTCTCGACCGTCTCACACTTCTGTTTGAAAACCAAGGAGGAACCCACCCGATGGATTAATAAAGTTTTATTTTATCTAATAATCTAATAACTTTGATCTCAGCCAAACCGATTCACTCCGGAACAAATAAAACACTGAAAAAAGGGTAAAAAATAAAAATTTTAAGTTATCTAAGTGACTTATATATCATGGTTAACCTGAGTAGCGAAAGAGCGGGGGTCCGCTGCTCTCGCTGCCTCGAGTGACCATTGAACCCCCCGGCTTGCTATCGAGCTGGTGGGTAACAGACGTCTCCGCATATTTGCAAAAGTGTGCCGACGTTTTCGATGTCTTGATAAACCAAGCAGATATTTGATGTTTACACAGCTACTTTCTCTCCTGAAAATATGTTAAAAGTTTATTTTGTGACCCAGAAAGAATCGCTGTGTCCCAAAACGTCGGCTGCATCCTCCGGAGGACGCATTTGAAGGCCGATTACGTCACAGCCAGGTGCCGAAGGCTGTCCCAATTCGTCTACAAATGCGTCCTTCATTTCCCCGAATTTGAAGGATGGGTCGGGTGTGTCCTTCGTGGCCCACCATATCCCAGAATTCATAGCGCCCAGCCAAATTTCAGCTGCCAACAATGGCGGCAGCTGCTAAGTTTTAAAATTACTCTTATTAATCTTTCTGAGACAGAAAAGAAATGTTATATCTTCCCTGTTAATTGATGGCATTAATGTCTTGGAGAATGAAACTTCTACATCTGTTCCAATTGATCCTCCTCACAGTTCTCACAGACTGTGATGTCTTCTTTGATCAAATAGATCATCTGATCCCTAAAACTGATGAATCGTTTAAGGAATTTTGTGACTCTGACTTTAGAATTGAAGAGTTCGATGCATCTGTAAAGAAAATGGCGCTTAATAAATCCCCTGGTCCAGATGGGCTTACAGTTAATTTAAGACTTAAGGGAAATTTTATTCAAAGCTGGCCAGTGTTGAAAATTGGTGTCTAGCATGAAACAAGGATTAATTACATTCATTCCTAAACCAAACAAAGATAAACGACCATTAGATAACTTAAGGCCCATAACTCTATTAAATACAGATTATAAAATGTTCTCGAGCTCAATTGAAACAAGGCTTAAACAAGGGGTTTCAAGTATAATTAGTGAGACACAATCAGGGTTTTTGAAAGACAGGAACATTCATAATAATATCAGAATGGTCTTAGACTTACTGGACTACAATGATATAATTAGTGATGACAGTTTTATTCTTTTCTTGGACTTTTATGAAGCTTTCGATTCAGTAGAACATCCTTTTATTTTAGAAACACTAACTGTTAGGATGCCTGACCCAGGGTTTTTGAGTTTATTATATTATTTATCATTTCTAGTCTTTGGTTGAGTTCTGTCTTATGGTTTATGTCTCTGTCTTCTCTAGTTGCTCGTCTCCCCTGTCTGCTGTCTCCCCGTGTCCAGTCAGTGTCTGTCTGTCCCACGTCTCTGTTCCCTCTGTTGCAGTGCCGGCGTGTGAGTCTGTGTCTTTAGTTTAGTCTGTGTTATGTTTCCTGTTTTATTTTGAAGGTCCATGTCTTACGTTAATGTATCTGGTTTTGCTTCCCCTTGTCTCGTTAGGCCTGATTGGCCCAGCTGTGTTTCCCTCCTGTTACCCTGATTGCTCCTCTGTGTGTTTAAGCCCTGTGTTTCTCTGTGTCGTGATCTCTTCTTGCTGTGTGGTCTGTCTGAGTAAGTTTATTTGCAAGTTTTTTACCTTTTCAGTTTAGCAATCAATCTGAGTTTGAGTTACTTTCCGCCTCAGAGTGTCTGCACATTGGGTCCTCCTGCTAACACTCCTGCCTGCACACTAACCTGACACTAACTCGATTTGGGGATAAATTTAGGAAGATAATAGATATACTGTATAATGATATAAACAGCTCTGTGTCGTTAGGCTATGGCACTGGTGAAAGATTTAGCGTCAAAAGAAGAATCAGGGTGTGGAAGCTCTCCGTTGTTATTCCTAATGGTTGTGGAGATGCTGCAATTCTAATTAAAAACAGCAGCGTTGCTGGTATTGAGATTATGGATAATTTTTTAATAATTAGTCAACTTGTGGCTGACACTCTTAAGAAATGAACATCAGATCCCCCTGGTAAAACAAATAATCACTACATTCTCAAAAGCTTCAGGCTTAAAGCTAAATTTAAATAAATGTGAACTATTGGCATTAAAGGAGTGTCCTTCACAATTACTGTACGGTATAAAGCTGAAGAAGGAGGTAAAATATTTGAGCATCACAATTTCAAAAGATCACAAAGTCTTAGAAAATAAATATTTCAGGTAATGTTGACAAATGTAAGACGATCTTAAATAAGTGGTTACAAAGAGACATCACAAGTTTTGGAAGAATATTATTACCAAAATGGATAGTTTATCTAGATTTATATATCCAGCTTACTCTTTATCAATATCAAATAAAGTTATTAAAACAATTAATAGCTTGAATTGTAATTTTATTTGGAGGAATAAGTGCCATTATATATCTAAAGATGATTTGGTTAAACCATACATTGAAGGTGGTGGAAACGCAATTGACTTTGATAAAATGACTGGTGTTTCGAAACTCCATTTGGTTTTTTTATACCAAGTAAGGTCTTTTACACACTGGGGGGTATCGATTTTCTCCTAAAGTGTGACTTTGAAATTACTCAGCTACCTGTTAAACTCTCTGACTTCCATAAACAGGTCCTTCTTTATTGGAAATGTTATTTAAACATAATTTCACTCCACATAACAATAGATATATACTGATGAACAGAAAATCTATTTTTATTCAAGATTGGTTATCAAAAGGTGTTTGGGCAATTGCCCATTTTGTAGATGAGGAGGGACATGCTCTAGGACAGCGGTCCCCAACCCCCGGGCCTCGGACCGGTACCGGTCCGTGAGTCATTTGGTACCGGGCCGTAAGAGTTGAGGCTCAGGTGTGAAATGTATGGTTTTCAGGGTTTTTATCGGTTTTCAGCTTTATTTTGTTATCGTTTTTATCGTTTACTCTGTTTTCCTGGATCTTTTCATGTGTGTTACGAACAGTGTTGGGACTAACGCGTTATTAAGTAACGCGTTACAGTAACTACGTTATTATTGTGGTAAACAGCACGGTAACTAGTTATTATGACAAAATCAGGAACGCGTTAGTCGTTACTGGGATTTAGATAGGCTCGTTATTCGTTACTTCGTGTGGTGGCATCGCGGACCTTCCACAGATTCAGTAACATTAGCAAGTGTTGGAGGCAGCAGGTGGAAGAGTGAAAGGGAGGCAGGAGGAGAGACCCGAGGCGGCCGCCGGTCCAAGTGTGAACTGAACTTCAGGTAAGAAGTTATGACCTGCAGTCTATCCGGGTCAGATATAAGCCAAGTTTAGGTGGAGTTGACTTTTTCCGTACTGCGTACTAGCTAGCATGACGGAGTTTCTATACAGCTGGGTGGGTGCTATGATGTTAATGTTGAACTTTATTTTGTTCATAAATTATTAGAGTTACCAACCGTCCCGTCTGGTATTCAGAGAAAATATTACGCGTTTCTTATTGAGGTGAAAACGAACAGTTTGTCCCGTAATTCAGCTACAATGGAAAAGACACAAAGCTGGAGTTATTCTGTCTTTGCTGCACAGCAGCCTCTTCTTCTTTCATTCTCTCCCCTCCCTCTCCTGTTTCTACTTCAATCATGAAACTGATCAATGATCAGCTGATCGGCTCTCTTGTTTGTTTACCACTTTGTGCCAGAAAGAGGAAACCAGCCGATGTCGCGTTAAACAACAGCAGCACGTTTGATCAGCTGTTGTTAGAATTTATTTAATATTAATTTCTAGTATCAGCTGATGTTTGCTGGAGCCACAGCTGTAAAGCTGCTGGTCATGATGGTTTGGATATGTGGTGAGAGGGAAACATGAAGATGAAACCAGGAGATGTCCTAACTGAATCATCAGAGCTGAACAGGTGATGGAGAAACAGGTTTACCTTTTAGGTGACATGGATGAGTTGAAGTTATGAACTGTTTCTGAGAGACAAATAACACCAGGATCCTTTTCTAAGCAGCTGACAGCTGGTAACTGTGCAGGGGCGGGTCTAGCAAAGTGTTGCCAGGGGGGGCAGGTAGGGCATTAACAGGGAGAGGGGGGCACAAAGAAATACTTTCTTATTCTCATTTAAAATGTCTCACTTTTAACAAATAATTATCTGAATCTTACAACAAACGATTGATAGATTGATGCATATATACCATCAAACAGTGAACATCACTGTCACAACAGCGTTTGCTTTCATTCAAAGGCTTTATGATTTTTCCTGTAATGGTGGGCCAGTCTCTAGTCAAAACGCCCGGGACGATTTTTTGTCCCAGTCCAGCCCTGTATGCAGCTCATCTGCAGTGTGGTGTTACCTACATCTTCATATTCAGAAGGCAGAATTTCCGAGTTCTGAGTACAATCAAAGCACCACGACTGCAGTTTTTGTGTTGGATGTAAAAGGCGCACATGACGCTGTGACATAGGCTAGAATCATGGCAACGGTCAATGACGGTCCAGGCGTGGGATTTCTCTCGTGGAAATATGCACATTATCTTTTCCTTTCTATTGGTAGGTGGCACAGTGCACATGTGGCAAGTTAGCAAGCTAGAAGACTGGCAAAGTTATGGAAGCAACACATTAACAAGAGAATTCTGAGTAAAACCAAAGTTACTTTCCCTAGTAACTAGTTACTTTGAAAGTAACGAGTAACTTGAAATAACTGAGTTACTTTTGATAGAAGTAACTAGTAATGTAACTAAGTTACCAATTTAAAGTAATTTACCCAACACTGGTTATGAATAAATTTTCTTTTTTTTATTCGCGACACCTTAAAGGCCGGTCCATGACAATATTGTCGGGCATAAACGGTCCGTGGCGCAAAAAAGGTTGGCGACCGCTGCTCTAGGACATCAAGATTTTTGCCAAAAGTTTAATATCCAATGTTCTAAAAGTAAATTTAATCGGGTTATAAAATCCATTCCATTGTCACTTAAAGACATAGTTGTAAATGATATAATATATTCTGACATCTCCCCCAAGTTAAGGCAATTATATATAGATGGTATTCAGTTTTGTGATGTTAAATGCAATAATAAGTTTCTAAGATCTTCATTAAGGAGTCGTTATTCTCCAAATTTACTTAGACACAAATAAAAGATTTCCAAAGGGAAGAAATTGAAAGAAGAACTGATTATATCACCTTCCCTATCCCTCCTTACCTGACAAATAGACTCCTTGATAATAGATTAAAAATAGAAACTGGTAATTGTGTATTTTGTGAAACAGAGGATTTGGACCATCTATTCTTTTTGTGCAGTTTCATACAAATATTTTGGATTTTCATACCTGGCTTTATTCCAGTGGGATTCAAATTACCCCATTTACCTTAAATATGATAATGTTTGGAGTGTTTTTGAAAGAAAAGAAAGCTAATTATGGTGTTAATGTGTTATTAATCTTGTGCAAGCAATTTATACATAAATGTCGTTTTTTTAAGACCAAACCAACCTTACTGGAAAAACGACTTAAACCTGTTGGTTAAATCTTTGACCTTAGTTCAAAAGAAAAAGGCTGCTTTCTTTGTTTCCTTTGTGGAATATTTTGATTTAGTGAGTTAATAATCTGTTAAATTATGTGACCCCATCTTTATATTTTCTTTTTCCTATGTATGAAAGTTGCTAATATGTAAGGAATGTCTATTCTCTGAATGTGTAATATATGGTGCATTTTGTTTGTATGTTAATTTTACTTTAAAAAAAAAAAAAGACTTTGTGGCCCAACATATCCCAGAATGCATAGCGCGGCGGTGGGTGTGGATAATTTTGCCGGAAAAAAACGGCGGATGAGGGGCGCCCTTTAAGTACTGAATATTATGTCACTTATTTATGGGCAAATGTTTAATAACGAAGAACATTAAAACATTCCTGTTGGCCACATGTCGGCACAGTTACAAACCTTAGTGATGTTTGTACTAACTTGGTTTTAAAGCCTTTACTTTAAAATATGTCTGTTCAATATGATTTCATGGATATTTAAAGTCAGCACTGAGAAATTTAGTAATGCCAACATATTAAAAGAACAATATTTGTGTCTCATATATAACACATTTATATATACAGTGTCAAAGGAACTTGTCTTTGAGTGAAGATTTAAGGTGACAGGAAATATAAATAAATGCAGCTTGAATCTTTACTGAAGCTCAGTGTTTGACACAGAGTTCAGTCACTGCTGTAATAACTAATACTGATTGAAATTATAACTTTAATATTGGCCATATTATATTTACATTACCACAGTGAGATGATTTTAGTCTCATGAACAACATCAGCTAATTGTTATTTACTAGCTAATCTTAAATGACTGTTCAGTACAGAAATGAAGCCCAACAATCATGTTTCACAGTCCTGTGGTCTCAGCCTCAGATATCAAATCAAAGCTCATGTAGAAACAAACAAATGAACAAAAGATTTTCTCCTTCATTTCTGTCAAACAAAGCTGTATGAAACAGCTGTTAGTATCATGGTTGCTAGGCAACCTGGGCAGCGCGACGGAGGCTAGACCGTCCCATTTCACAAGCCTCGCACTTCCGGCCTTAGCGGTGTTTGAGTACGCGGCCCTTGAGGATCGTTGAGGCTGCAGACCCTGAATTGGGATACAGCCCATGTCTCTGTGTTAGGTTTCCTGTTTTACTTTGACAGTCTGTGACAGTCAGTTTTGCTTCCTCCTGGTCTCTCCATGTCTGATTACCCCCAGCTGCATAATGACGGACTTCAGTTGTATTTCTACACAGCAAAAAAGACGAGTGTTAAATTAACTCCCACAGAGTCATTTAAACAGGGTTTATATAGCTCCACACTTTTTAGAGTTAAATCAACATTTTTGAAAGAGTTAAAATATTTAACACTGTGCCAGAGTTCATGTTTTAACTCTCAAAACAAAGACTGAATAAGCTGAGATTTTTAACCTGGTTAGTGTTGGCTTCAGTAGTGTCAGGCTTTCTACACTGAAAAGTGTTAACATTAAATTCTGAGAATAATTACATGCACACAATAAATTTCCCAAAAAGGACATTTATTTTGTCATCAAAGAATTGTGAATAAAGGTACAAACACTGTCTAATCTGAAACACTGCATGACCTTTGCTTATCAAAAGGTTTATAAAACTTTAGATCTGACATTTTCACCATGCATCTCTCCTCGGTACAACTGAATGCATAAAGATGGTTATCAAAACACTCTGTAAACAACTTGTTTCCCATTTAAAAAAAAAAAGAAGTAATCTTCAACCAAAAGTAAATCACTTGTTTGCCAAAAGACAGACATGTCTTCTTCCACTGCACTGCAAATAACAAGTTCAGCTTTATAGTATCTTGGGACAAATTAAACAAAATTATGACTTTTTGTTTCTTTTGATGTCAAACTTCATGTCAGAGTTCACAAAACAAACAAACAATAGAGGGGCATTAATTTTTCACCTTTTGAGTGAGGTGATGCTGGCTGAAGACGAAGTTCTTGGTGGAGGAGGAGGTGGCGGAGGTTGAAGAAAGCCTACACATGCATACATATGTACGTGTACATGTACATAACATTATGGAATTTAATTTAATTTTTTTAAATTTTCTATCTGATCTATTTCGTTATGCGGGCATTTTGCCGTAACACGGGCAGAAATATTGCCGTTAAGTGCCTTCATAACTTGATTTTTCGTTAAATGGGGTCTTCGTAAGCCGGGGTCACACAGTATCTTTATAACTCAGTGTTATTATACATTATAACCAATCCAGTCCAAGTATGTCAACAGAACTATTGTTATATTTGTTGCAATTCTGCTTTCCTCTTGTTCACATTACTCTAAAAAAGACATTTTTAATGAAAATGAAAGAGACTGTCATTGATCTTCAGGCCCGCAGCATGAGAGATAACCTCAAATCCCACAAACGTCGTGATTATCAGAGGAAAGTGTTACAATGGTAAACGCATGCTGGGATAAAGCTTTTAGTAACTGGAGTGAATGGTACTGATGCAGTTGCTCCAGCAGGGGGCGCCTGCTCACTGCGTAGCTGCTCTCTGCGTCACAACTGATAAATCAATTTTAAAGGCTCCGTTTTTATAGGTTACTTGCTTAAAAGGAAAACACTGACTTGTGTGTTTTATAAAGTTTTAGTGTTAAATTAAAAATTCTGAAGATTTATAATGAAAACAAAGCAAATCCATTAAAAACAAACTGTGATGACGGAGACTACAAATTCACATAGATCAGAAAGAAATCATGAGATCTGATCTCAAGCTTCACAAAAGCCACGACACAGAAACGAGCATCACTCAGGAAAATATTTGATTTCAACAAACTCCAAATCCCTTTTTAAATTTTTGTTTTTAATAATAAAATGTGAGGTTTTCATAAAAACAATGAAATCAAAACGTGTTACAGATGATAACAGCTTGTTAAGCTGAAAGAGGAAGCAGATTCAGAGCCGATGGACACCAACGCTGACGAGGAGGAGGAGGAATGTTCAGGTGCATCCAGTCAGCCAATCAGCAACTGCGTTTCCCTGTCAGGGAATCTGAAGAAGTGAAAGATCAATACCTCCCCCCCCTCCTCCCCCTTCTTCTGTAATACAATGCAGTGCTGAGGAGGGGTGTAGGAGTGATGAGGAGGTAAATGGTCTCCTGGGAGAAGCTGCATCTCCTCAGCACAGACTGAAAGAGGAGCCTTCTGACCTTCACCTCCTGCCTCTCTCAGTGAGGAGACGTGAAGATGGAGGAGCTCCACCAGCAGAAACGTCATTTGAACCCATTTGTTCCACCAGCTCAGAGCAAAACACACCATCTCCGTGATCACACCGCTCGTGTTCTTCATCCCGCTCAGCAGGGACGGGAGGAAGAGGAGCTGTTCAGCTGACGTGGTTCTGATTCTGGAGCCCACTTCAGTTTCTGGGAGTTGTGGCTCTGAATCAGAATATTTTATTAATCTCTAAGGAAATGCTGCGACAGCAACAGATTGAACTAAATAAGTTATAAGAAACAGCTCTATGTACAAATAGCTCAATTATAAATCTCCAGAAGTTTACAGAAATTAAATATACATGATTGACACAGGTAGGAATGACTTCCTGTGTCGTTCAGTGATGCATTATGGGTAATCTCAATCTCTCACTGAGCGTGCTCCAGTGATTGGCCAGCACGCTGTGGTGTGGGCGGGAGGTGTTATCCACCATTGTCCTCATCTTGGACAACGTCCACCTCTCAGACTCCCCCCTAAGGGAGTCCAGCTCCATCCCCACAACATTACTGGCCTTGTGTCAGTTTATTGAGTCTGCTGGCATCTGCGACCCTCAACCTGCTGTCCCAGCATGCAACAGCACAGAGGATTGCACTGGCCACAACAGACTCATAAAAATCCTGAGCGTCGTCTGACAGACGTTAAAAGACCTCAGAGATGAATCTGGCCTGTAGAGCACAGTGGTGTTTTTAACCCAGTCCAGTTTATTATCTGTGTGCACTCTGAGGTATTTATAGGCCTTCACATCGCCCCCCTGGACTGAAACAGGGGCCACAGTGGTCCTCCTAAAGTCCACGAGCTATTCCTTGGTCTTTGCCACCTTAATAATAATACTAAACATAAACGGCTAAACATGTCACTCCTGGTCTGATTGGGGAGGGGACCAGAGAAAACTACAGAGTCCGACATTGTTTTGGCAAAGTTACACACCGATTCAATATTGATTTTAGTGACCTCCGATTGGCGTAACCGGGTGTCATTACTGCCGACGTGAATTATGATTTTACTGAATTTACGTTTACCCTTAGCCAGCAGTTTTAAATTTCCTTCAATGTCGCCTGCTCTGGCCCCTGGAAGACAATTGACTATGGTTGCCGGTGTCTCTAGCTTCACATGTCTGAGAACAGAATCACCAATTACCAGAGTTTGACCCCCAGCGGGTGTGTCACCGAGTGGGGAAAACGGTTAGACACATGAACGGGTTGGTGGTGTACCTGGGGCTTCTGTTTAGGACTTCGCTTCCTCCTCACCGTTACCCAGCCGCCCTCTTTCCCCAGCTGCTTGGGGTCTGCCGGGGAACAGCTAGCGGGGCCTACGCTATCTTCGGCTGCACCAGCTACAGGGGCCTGGCTAGCTAAGGGTGAATGACGGGTGCGAAGCCAAGTCTCCAGTTCAGTAATCCTGGCCTCCAGAGCTGCAAATATGCTACATTTGTTACAGATATCATTACTGCTAAAGGAGGCCGAGGAGTAACTAAACATCTGACACAATTAGCAGGAAAGTGCAGGAGGGACAGGTGAAGAGGCCATGGTGCTAACGGGTCGGCTACGAGCTAAGCTAGTTAATAAAGACACAGTGAGTGAATATTGTGAGCAAATCAACAGAGTGTGCTTCAGATGAAGCCCGTGAAGATTATACTATGAAATTCAGTTTCCTGAGTAAGAAGAGTCTTTGTTCAGAAACGAGGTGTTCAGTGACCACGTCAGACCCGAGGTAATGTGGAGGCCCACAAACTCCACCACCTCCCCTTGGATGAGGAGAGGTGAGTGCTCTGTCCTCCTGGACCTCCTGTAGTCTACTATGACTACAAGACTATGCAACACTTGGTCTTGCTGGTGTTAAGCACCAGATTGTCGACTTGGAACGGCGAATCGAGGACTTTGAACAATACACAAGAATGGACGATTTAGTCATAAGTGGACTGGAGACGCAACACCGAACCTACGCCAGAGCAACAGCTGGTGGAGGTAAAGACGGTGAAGATGCCTCGGTAGAGGAGCTGCAAACGCTTGAACAGCCAGTGATGAAATTCCTTCAAACGAAGAATGTAAGTATTCAGAGCCATCATATCGCAGCATGCCACACGCTCCCCAGAAAAGACAGTAAAACAAAGCCAGCAATTATTCTTCGGTTTGTGTCGCAGAACAAAGATTGAGTTACTGAAACAGGGTTAGGGTGTGTATTTAAATGAACATTTAACGAAAAAGACTGCTGAAATTGCGAGACAGGCACGCAGCCTGAGAAAACAAAATAAGATACAAGCGACATGGACGAGGAACTGCAAAGTAATGATGAGACTAAATGGCAATCCCGAAGAAGCGAAAGTTGTGATGATAAGAGAACTCAAAGAGCAATATAAAAAATCAGGAATCTATTGGAAAAGTGACAATTGGATAATGAACAATGGGCATGGAAAGTGTTTCTGGCCTTACGGCTCAAAAAACAATGGAAACGACAACAAAAACACATAAATGACAAGTTTGGACACAGATTATAGGTTTCCATTCAGAGATATTGAAGAGGAAGAATTTCCTTATGAAAAGACTGTGGAGGTGGTTATTTTGCCACACGCTGAGAAAACGAACTTCAAAACGTTTAACGATGCAGAGCACAACACGCACGACCCTGAAAGTAACACTGACCCAGATAACCACTTCTACAATAACAACAATAGTACTTGTTCTATACACACAACCACTTCAATATGAATATTAAAATGACAAATGCATTGTCGGTCATACATTTCAATAGTAGAAGCCTGTATAAATTACAGAATGTTTAAGTAAGTTAAAGTTTAATATAATTGCAATATCAGAAACATGGCTCGATAATGAGAAAATTAGTGAAATGGGACTGGAAGGATACGAATTATTTACAATGACCAGGGTGAATAAAAAGGAGGCGGTGTTGCCTTATATGTAGATAAAGTTTTGAAATGTAGTCTGATTGAATGTATGTCAAGCACCATAGATAACGTATTGGAATGTGTCACTATTGAAATCCATGTTGAAAAAGCTAACAATATAATTATAAGTTGCATCTATAGGACACCAGGTTCATGCCTTGAGACATTCAATGAAAAACTTGCTGCTATGTTTAGCAACCTAAATGATAAAAAAGTGCAAATAATTTGTGGTGATTTTAATATAGATTTGCTAAACCCAAATGGACATCAGAAAACAACAGATTTCATAAATACAATGTATAGTAACTCCCTTTTCCCTGTAATTATAAAACCAAGTAGAATAACAATTGATACAGCTACATTGATAGATAATATATTCACAAATAAAATTGACCATGAAATAGTAGGTGGACTTCTTATAACTGATATAAGCGATCATCTTCCTGTTTTTGCAATTTTCCAAAATTATTTTGGGATTAAAATGAAACAAAAGAATCAAATATTTGATACGACATAGAACAACAAGAGCCATTGCTGCCCTCCAGGTGGACTTAAAGGAACAATTGGACTGAGGTTTTTGCAAATGAAGATTCAAATAGTGCATATGATGCATTCTTATCAACTGTAATTTCACTATATGAAAAACATTGTCCTTTAATGAAAATCACTAGAAAGCATCACAGATCAAATAAGCCATGGATCACAAAGGGGATAGAAGATGCATGTAAAAAGAAAAATAATCTATATAAGAGATTCATAAAACAGAGGACAAAAGATGCTGAAATAAAGTACAAGTTATATAAAAATAGATTAGTAAATATTATAAGAACAAGTAAGAAAGAATATTACCACAAATTATTGGAGCAAAGTAGAAGTAAGACACAAGAAACATGGAGGATATTAAATAGTATAATCAAAAAGGGCTCAAAAAATAAGAATTATCCAGATTATTTAAAAAAAGATAAAGATATTGTGCTTGATAAAACTAAAGACATTGCAAATGAATTTAATGATTTCTTTGTAAATGTTGGCTTTAATTTAGCAAAAGAAATTCCAGAGTCAAGAAATAATAACGACCTAAATAAACATATTACTCAGAATGTGTCCTCCATGTTTATTGGTGCTGTAACTCATAGAGAAATAATTAACATTGTGAAGACATTTAAAAATAAAAAGTCCACTGACTGTTTTGGTATTGACATGATATTAGTTAAAAGTATTATAGAATATATAGTGCAACCTTTCGCATACATTTGTAATCTGTCCTTTCAAACTGGTGTATTTCCCTCACAAGTGAAAATAGCAAAAGTTATTCCAATCCATAAAAACGGAGAGAGAAGTCAGTTTACCAATTATAGGCCAATATCACTGCTCCCACAGTTCTCAAAAATTTTAGAAAAGTTATTTGTTAATAGACTTGATAAATATATTGAGAAGCATCATCTCCTAAGCGATAACCAATATGGCTTTAGAGTGAAAAGGTCCACGTCGATGGCAGTGATGGAACTTGTAGAAGGGATATCTAATGCTATAGATAATAAGGAATATACTGTTGGTGTTTTTATAGACTTAAAAAAGGCGTTTGATACGATTGATCATTCTATATTAATGAATAAGCTAGAGAGATATGGCATAAGAGGGTTAGCATACAAGTGGATGAAAAGTTACCTGGATGACAGATATCAATATGTCGAATTCAATAATGTAAAATCTAAGCAGTTGAAGGTAACTTGTGGTGTTCCTCAGGGCTCTGTGCTGGGCCCTAAATTATTCATATTATATATAAATGACATATGTAGCATTTCCAAACTGTTAAAATGTGTATTGTTTGCTGATGACACCACTCTGTATTGCTCAGGTAAAAACCTAGAACAGCTTCTGACTACATCAGAAAAGGAGTTAAATATATTTAAAAAACTGTTTGATGTAAATAAGTTATCATTAAATATAAAGAAAACAAAATTGATTATTTTTGGCACTAGACAAATGAAAAATGTATCTAAAATCAGGGTTAATGGAATTGAAATTGAAAGAGTGTACGAAAATAAATTTCTTGGAGTGATAATTGATGATAAGCTGAGTTGGAAGTCTCATATAAACCATGTGAAAACAAAAATGTCAAAAACCATTGATATTGTCTACAAAACAAAGCATGTCCTGAACAAAAAATCATTATACACACTTTATTGTACTCTGTTGCTTCCATATATGACTTACTGTCTGGAGATATGGGCTGATGCATATAAAACGAACACTCTTCCTATTTTCAAGTTACAAAAAAGAGCTATAAGAATTATAAACCAATCAAACTATATAGAACCAACTAACATTTTGTTTATTAATCTGAATACCCTGAAATTTTATGATTTTTTGAATATAAAATGGCACAGATAACTTGCTTTGCTGCAGGACTCAGCTGTTTAAAGTCAGAGAGAGTCAATATGACTTAAGGGGAACAGATTTCTTTAAGAAAAACAAGATAAGGACAAACATAAAGCAGAGATGTGTTTCTGTTAGAGGAGTTAACCTGTGGAACAGTTATGACAGTGATTTAAAAAGGTGGAATTCATTTTCCTTGTTTAAAAATATTAGAAAAATATATAAATCAAGAATGAAAAGAGCAAAAATAATAATACTGAAACTCTTGACTGTTTTGCTTTGATGTAGTTACTTATCTAAGGTGGAAAGTTTGTTTGTTTGTTCTTTGCTTCGAGCCCTGTGTACAGGAGCTGCATGCAAAAAGATGTTTTGTTAAAGGGTTGGCGTAATAAGCAAATGCTTCAGCCAATACCTTTTGATTAGCCTCGTGCTTTCTTGCTTTGTGGTAATCTTTGTTCTGTATTCACTGAGATATTTGAATGCTAATCAATCAAATCCAATCAGATTGTTCAATAAACAGCACTGGGATCTCCTCTCTGTACATGGTTTGTCATGAGACGCTACTGTGGTGTCGCCTGCAAACGTCAGAACCGTGTTTGAGGAGTGGATCGCTGTGCTGTTGGTCAAAGAGTGAGAAGAGCCGGACTGAGCACACGGCCCTGTGTGGACCGGATTGGATGATATCTGGCCCCTAGTCTCACCACCTGAGGTCTCATTTAAAGAAGCACAACTTTAACTTTCTGCATGATTATTGGGGAAACTAACCCTACACGGAGTTTGTTCAAATTATTTAACCCTGACTAAATTTTAGCTGAATTAACTCATAGGGTCAGGGTTATTTCTTCAATCCATTATAAGGGTGGGGTTAAAGGTTTCTGAGGTAAAAGCTTCAAACACTAAACTCTCAGACAGAGACATGACAGGAGGACTCATGCTGCCCCTCGGCAGGCTTCCTGAAACTGTCCACTCAGAAAAAGGTAGGCATGAAATGAGTAGCTTCATTGAGGTTCAAGATCACCTAAAGAAGCATTATTTTGAAAAGTGACTCAGAGCCTGAGAGCGTTTGTGCTGATGTGGACCAACTGCGTGAAATAAGACCGGTTTCCAGATGAGGCAGGAGCTAAAGCAGAGCCAAAGCAGGTTTAGTAGGCGACAGGTTAATATGAGGAGACTCACGATGTTCACTTCCTGCAGGAATGAAAGAAACTCTGAATCATTTTTTACTCTGTAAAACTTTTATTTCTTTTTTAAATGAATCATTTCTGTTTAGAACAAACATGAGTCATGAAGCAATGCTACATTTCCCTAACAGCAGGTTTGATGCTAGTGCTGCTGAAACACGTGAGCATCATAGAAACCTGAACAGGCCCTGTCTTTATCATAAATCCAAAAAGCTGCTACAGATTTTTACTTCTATTGCATCTCTTTGCAAAGATTCACATTTCATAAACACTTCTGCTCTTTACATCTCACATATATATTTGTATACTTTTATACATAAAAGCTACTCTCTCTTGGTGATAAAACTAAAATAATAGAAATAAAAAGACAGTAAGACACGACAGTGTCTGGAATGGTCAGATGCATTCATCAAGTCGAACATTTTTCTCTTCAAATCTTCTCTGAGGTTTGAACATCTGCTGTACTGACACAGGAAGAGGAAGAGGAGGAGGAGGAGGAGGTCTGTTCCAGAGATCAGATGCAGATTAAAATCTCATCAGGAACACCTGTCCCTCACCTGACCTCCACCATCACAGCCAGACACCAGCAAACACTCTGGTTTACTGGTTACACCTGAATGCAACCCGCTGCAGACCAATGCTAAGTTTGGAATCGCTCACAAACGTCCTCATGTTTAACTTAAACAGATCAGAAATGTTCATTTAACCCCACGCTGCAACCTGCACACACTACCTGAACCAATTTAGGGCCAATTTCCTCCTTCAACATCTCAACGAACAACCAAGACTGAGTGGTTGAGCAATAAAGGACTCTTCAGATGAGCTGCTGTTCTTTCTGAGCTGCAGTGCTGTCGAGCTTCTGAGCGAACAGAGCGAGTATCTGAACCGACCGCGTTTACATCCGACATGAAACACGCATTAATGTCAGAGGTGGAAAATCACTGTCGGCTCGAGCACTTCCTGAAGGTCTCCTGGACCTCCACAGTCCTCCGTGTTAAATCTTCTAGGAAGAGGAAGTTTGTGTTCTGATCTTTGTATAAATGAGAACAACATGAAACCATTTTCTCGATCCAGAGAAGGGTGGACTCCCGTCCCTCTCTGAAGACGAGCTGTTCCTGTCGGTGTTTGCGATGAAGCAAGGCGAGAGGCCATCACAGCCTGATGTGTGAAGTCTACAACATCTCTCGGCGTTGAGTTTTACCGCGTTTTCACCGTGATGAGAACGGTCTTGTGATCACCTCGTGGTACTGCGCGTGGACGATCCTTTAACTTCGCCCTGCAGCTCATCTCTTTAACCAAAGAGTTTTAAAGGAAAACGTGACATCCTGTGAGAGATCCTCGAGTGCGAATAAAACGTCTGAGTGTTCGGACCATGAACTCGGTTAATGTGGCGGTCGGGTTTACGCCAGGTTTCTGTGCAATTTCATCGGATTTGTTTCATTAGTTGTGTCAGTGTTACCTATTGATTACTTTCTAACTGCAGATTACAGTTTGATTGTTTTAGTAGCAACCCCCGGCAGACAACAGGTTTCTGATCTTTGCAAGTTCACAGAGTAAAATCATGTTTCTGATTTCTGGCGGGCAGTGACCTCACAGTGAAGCTGGGACTCAGCTGGTTTAATTTAGCGGCCTGATTGGTCAACAGCTGCTAATATTTTAGCAATGTTTTACCATGTAGGCTTTTGTTTTTTCAAGAAATATAAGACAACTTAAAAAAATCATTATTTATTTTTGATCTTTTGCCCTTTTTTGGAGAGAAAATCAGAAATGTTCACATTCATGTCTTGAGAAACAACAGCGTAGACTTTAGCTCTACACTGACCATCAGCAGAAACACCTGGTTGGCTTTAATCACATAGTGATCCCAGAATATTTGATAAATCTGTCACCTCCAGGGCTTTGGTCACATCACCACTCATCTCTGAGGTCAAAGTTCAGCATTAAATCAGTCATGATGTCATTGATGTTTGAGACGTAGATCTGCACAGAGGTAAGTTCTGTTAGCAAACGTCATAGCAAGAGCTTCCTGTTTACTGTCTCCTCTAGAGTCACACCTAACTTAGCTATAGGACTGTTAGCTCTGCCATCTATCCACGCTGTAACATGTTTAAAGTAACATATGAAACCCACAGACATCTGTAGTTTTCCAGGCCTTACCCTAGCTTAACTGAAAGTCTGACCTGAACTGAACCCAGATCAAAGTTGGTTTGTTAAAAGATTCACTCAAAGACAGTCCGTTATTTTTCATTAACCTCAGAGGATCCGTAAGTCTTCAAAAGCACGGAGCTGTCTGTTCTGCCTAAAGGTGAACAGCTGTGCCACTGTCACACATCAGGACTGCGTTTCCCAGAAGCCACCTGTTTTCTTGCTGGGCACATTTAACTCTGTGTTCATTGACATAAAGCGTCCACAGCCTGCAGCAGGGGGCGCTGTAAGCAGTTTTGTTTAATTATAGACTGAGTCCAAATAAAACACGACTCCACGCTTGTTCTGGCTGTGTGATGAGTTATTCCTGAAATTTTAATTAAAAAAATCTACGCTTTGATCGGCCACGGCTGTGTCTGGTTAAAGCACGGTTTTATCAATCATTTAGTTTTTAAAGCTCCTTTCAGGTCTGTTTGCATTACGGCTGTAACAAACATAGCTTCAGATCAAAGTGAATCTCTAACCGAATCTGTGGCGTGGGAAAGGTAGGCGTGCAGCCAGAAGGGCGGGGCTAAGCAGCAGTTTAGCCCCATCAGCCCTTGGAGGACAGGGACAAACCTGTCCGTCGTGACAGAACAGGTACGTCATGACATCATCGTTGGTCAGTGATGAAAACAATAGGAAACTTGCATTAAGGCACACACTGGGAGACAATTTCACTCGAGCTCTGAGAGGCTTTCAGGACGACTGTGACGTCATCACAAAGGCGACACCCCTTTGCGTGCTTCACTTTGATTGGTTGCTGTGGCTCATAAAGGCCAAGGTAATATTTCATGCTTGGATGTGTAAATTTAGCTCTTCCTCTCACAATAAGTCCTCATTATTCTGATATTTAAACCTTTTTCTCTGAAATTTTATTTCCTGAAGTTTACAAATTTTCAAATCACTTGAATCAACTTTTACTTCCTCTCAAAAATCGGCGTGTTTGCATCGACCTGAAATCGTCTGCAAGTGGAGGCGTGTTTTCAATGCAGGAAGCTGTGGTCACATGACATCAGTGCTAGAAGTCAGTTCAAACATTTTCAGCCAATCAAACGGCAGATAATGATGGAGCAACGACGACCTCATCCATCCAGCAGGGGGCACAAGGCCGTGTGTTTGATCGTTTGTCTCTCAGGAGGCGTGTCGGAGGACCAGTGTAGGGGCGGGGCTCCACTGGCCATGAGTGTGGTGGTGAGGGGTGGGAGAGCATTCACAGGAACAGGGGGGGGCGGGCTTACCCAACACCCCCCCAGAGTCCAGCGGGTACTCCAAGATGGACGCTGGTGCCGGCAGAGCGTACGGGTAATCGTATGGCGTCGTGTAGATCAGGCCAGACTCAGGCCCCACCCCTGCCATCAGTGCCGGTGTTCCATTGGGCAACACTGTCTGGATCTGACGAATCAGAGGCACGAGAGTGGGGCCTGTGGGGGCGGGTGTACGCAGGGCAGTGGGCGGGGCCAGTATGGGGGCGGGGCCTGAGAGGACACGAGAAGCCTGTTGCGAGACGCTAGATGCTGCAAAAGAAAAGGCGAGGGATGCTGGGTACGGGTAACAGGAAAGGGGAGGGTTTATAAAAAGGGGAGGAGTTTTAGTATGCTTGCTGTAAAAATGAAAATCTGACTCAAACGGTGAGAATGGCATCTAAAACACTGCATCTAAAACACTGCATCTAAATCACTGCATGTGTCACGTTTTTCCATTTTAACCAATAAATTTGGCACAAATGATTCATGTTTAAAATGACTGTGTCTGATTGGCCAGTCTGTCTCTTACAGGTTTTGATGCTGGCATCTCTGTACGTCCCGTTCAGGATGGCCAACTCCATCAGCTGCATCTTCTTCAGACTGTCCTCGCCCTCTGCCTGAAACAGACACGACTTTCAGACACGCGTGTGCTGTGAGAACATGCAGAACCGACACACACGGCAGTTCACACAGAATTTCATTCAGCCTAAAAGTGTCAGATGTATCAAAAAGTATCAAAAACTGTAAAATACATTTAAAAAGAATCTGAAATCAGCCACTACAGAAAGATTCATGTTGTATAAAACGATCTGTAAAATATCCAAACATGAGTAAATGATCACAAAGATCGTACGGCTACTGTGTAACCTGGTCTCTCTCCACACTGTTACTTATATCCACACGCCACGACCCCACTTGGTCGTGGCGTTTGGATTAAGACAATCCGGCTCGCCCGGCTACACCCCACAGCTCACGTATGAAACAGATGTGCAGACGTGACACCGGTGATAGTTTGATTGGAACGTGTCTCCGAGCGGCCTGATGGTGGAGAGAGACTCTCACTAAGAGAACTGAGGTTACACAGCAGGGCTCGCAAAATCACTAGCCCGACGTCCCGGAGCTAGCGATTTTTCCAGTCGGGCTACCAAAATCTATCTCTGCCCTGCCCGTCGGCCTATTGTATGAAGGAAAAATATATGTCAATGCTTTTGCATTCTTTCGGAAATGTAGCTGGGTAATTATGTCATTGGCATCGGTGAGCCACTGTCAATATGTGACATACTGAAATCGCGTTTGAATTTGCGCTTGTTTTTTGCTTTCACTTTGCAATCGCGTGAACTGTGTATAGAGAGCGACAGCACTGATTGGTGAGTGATGATAATTTGCGCACCAATTCCTCTGACATCATCTTATCAATCGTTAGCTTACTATGCAAACATGACAAGTGAAATCTCCCGCAGCTTAAACGTGTGAGAGGTTGATCGCGCAGAGAATCGCTGAGCGTTATGTGAGTGCATGTGTAAAAGCAGCAGGATATATATTTTAGTTCTGCTGAGCCAAATAAGACAGGTCAGGGTGAAGAAGTGACAGCCAAAGAAAAGCTTACCACAAAACGGAAAAGTTATGACAAATCAGACTATAAGGCAAAAAGAAAGTGCAGCTTTATGGTTTCATGGACAAAAGAATTTCTGTGGCTGCAATATGACGAGCTAAATAACCAGGGCTGCACATAAGTGGTCCGCAGGTGCGCATTCGCTGTCAAAATAAAAAACGCGCACAAGATAAGAAGTTGCAACGTGCGTTTGCGTACATAAGATTTTCTGGAAGAGGACAGACATTTGTTTAGAACTCTTAAAGATGTCGAAGAAGCTCCTTTAAGCAATTACTTTGGTGTTCCTCCACCTCCAAAGAAATGTCAGAAGGAGTCCGAACCACAAAAGAAGCGCGTATTCTCGGAAAAGTGGTTGCAGGAGGTGAGCTGGCTTCAAACAAATGATGAACGCACAGAGATGAGGTGCAGAATGTGCCGTGAAAATCCCACTCTAGGACAAAAACAGCCTTTTATATGGACGCAAACGCGCGCTGCAACTTCTTATCTGGTGCGCGTCTTTTATTTTGACAGCGAATGCGCACATGCGGACCACTTATGTGCACCCGTGTAAATAACATAATGTTCTGCCGGCTGTGTTGTTGGTTTTCCCTCGATTTCTGAGTCTGAGCCTTTGTTACTGGGACCAGTCATTTTAAGAAAGGCCCCATTAGAACCCATGAGAAATGCAAGAAATGCATTATTGCTCAGTCTGCAATATCTTTCCCAGAACAAACACCAATTGCAAATAACAGACTAAAAATAAACCTGAAAATCTGTTTAGAACAGCTACTATGTTGCAAAGAGTGAACTACCACTGGCACAATTTAGCAGTCTTTGCAAACTTCAAAAAGCAAATGGCCTCGATCTTGGTTCCACTTGCCTCTTACCTGTGACTTCAGTGGAAATTTCAGATTCAGGATCTGACACAGACTGATTCATGTTCACAGTTCTTACAAGTTCATAGAAATTTCTGTTCAATTAGAACCAAGTATTTGAGTTGATGATTGTAATTTTTATACAATGTTGTAATTTGTTTTTCAACAATTTTTTGATTAATGTTTTGTTTCCTTTACAATATTACACTTTAATGTATAATATTGTAAAGGAAACAAAACAGGAAACAAAACATCAATCAAAAAATTGCTCTCTTTTTTTTTTTTTATTCGGGCTACTTAAGTTTATTTTGGGCTACCAAAAACTGAAGAGTCCCTGTCTGAAGGGCTACCAGGGATTTTGAAATTTTGCGAGCCCTGACAGTAACCATCCATTCCCTGGTATATGGGGACTATCTCTGCACACTGTTACATATTCCGTATGTATGGGGTAACTCTGTAAGACACCCCGCGAGGAGACAGTGCAACCGAACCGCCGAGAATGAAGGTGCCAATGGACCATTGACAAAGTACACATAAGCAGACCACCCCGGTCAGGGCTTCGCCAGATAGGGGGTGGAGGCAGCAGTCTGCAGATGCCAGATTGGCCTGAACCGGTTGTGCAAGACGCAGGACCGTAAGTGATCGGCCGCTCAAGGTCAGCCCAGGACCGCGAGGCAGACTGCCAGGGAGCGCAGACACTGAGCTGCCAAGTAGGATCTTCCTCGTCGCATAGGCCTACGACATGCGGGCAATGCCAGACAGAGTCGGCGCTACAGGTGAAGCGGGCACCACGCCAGGGAAGCGCAGCCTACAGTGGCAGGTCAAGCTAGGGTCGAGACCTGTCCATCCACAGAGCCGAAGCCCCCCCGTGCTGTTGACAGACAGGGAGGGGGGCTGGTAGCCTAGCCTGCTGAAGTGGAGGGCTGAGCGAGGCGATGACCCGAAGGTCCACCCCCAGCACCGTCACCACGTGCTGACAGATGAGCCTCAAGAGTGAACTCGAACAAGACACTCGAGGTCAGTCATAAGGTCCCAGCTCACTGAGCGGGTCGTGCTGGCCGTGTAAGCCCGTGACACAAAGGCACCAGATAGGGAGCCAGCGTTGCAGGCTGCAGAGCTCGCACTCACAGGCCGTGTCAGACACAGCGAGGTCTGACCAGCATGTAAACCCGCGGCACGTGGTTAGCAGGCCAGAAAGCACAGGCAGTCAGCTACAATGAGCCTGTGTGCACGCTCTCCAGGCAAGCTGGAGTGTCTTAAAGAATTATCAACGCCCCACGACCAACGGGCTTCGTGCCCCGTACATATGGGATATATAACGTGTGGTCTCGATATGCTAGAGACCATTCAAGTCCCAGAAATAAACTTTTGTCAAGTTACGATGACTTGAACTCATGATGGTTACAGTATCCTATGAGCACGCTCAGTAACCAGCCTGCTTAGGGCTGTGCAGACCACATGGGGCGCTGCTGTCCACCACACAGCGGCGATTATTTCTACCGATTCCTGAGAGGAAACAACACAACATCAAACACACACGACACACCTGCCACGAGCTCGTTAGACAATCAGCTCGTCAGTTAACATCTTTCATTTTCTCCAACTACAAACTGACTTCTAAACCACTTTGTGTCTCTGCAACATGAAACTAACTTCAATGCCTCCCTCCAACTTCCTGTTAGAACACACACACACACACACACACACACACACACACACACACACACACACACACACACACACAGAATCATCAGGTGCCCAGACTCACTTCCTAGTTTTTTTTCTTCCTGCCTCTGCACAAATCAAGGAAGTGAGAGTGGAGGAAGTGAAGATCAGCAGAATCACTGCACTTCCTGTCTCTCACACACACACACACACACACTCCTTAATATAGAAGTGATTCTAACATGAACATGAAGGTTAAAGCCCAAGGGCTGAAACCACAAAGTGAGGTTGATGTCAGCGACCTGAGTCCGTTTACCTGCCGAATCACCATGGTGACTGATGCTGAGCATCGCCAGGTGAGGCTCAGAGTTTCCTCTGATTCTTTAATGCAGCATGTTTTCAGAGTGAGAGGTTCTCTGTGTGCAGCATGTTCCTGAAAGCAATGAATGAAGAAGCTCCAGCAGATCAGACTGAAAGTGCACGTGTTCACGATCGTGGCTCAAGAGTTGGGAGTTCGCCTTGTAATCGAAAGGTTGCTGGTTCGAGCCCCGGCTTCGACAGTCGCGGTCGTTGTGTCCTTGGGCGAGCACCCGCTGGCTACTGGTGGTGGTCAGAGGGCCCGGTGGCGCCAGTGTCCGGCAGCCTCGCCTCTGTCAGTGCGCCCCAGGGTGGCTGTGGCTACAATGTAGCTGCCATCACCAGTGTGTGAATGTGTGGATGTGTGAAGCGCTTTGGGGTCCTTAGGGACTAAATAAAGCGCTGTACAAATACAGGTCATTTACCTTTCATGTGATCATGAAACATGAACGCCTTTTCAACCAATCACATTCGTTCCCTCTGATCTGATCTCACGTGCCCTTCATCAGGCTGTGGGACAGGAAGCTGTCACGTTTCACAGCTGTGATGTGAAGCTGTCACCTAGGAAACAAACAGCAGCGCTGAGCGCGCTCAGAGCAACATCCTGCCATTCAAACCTTTATTTCACACCTCTCATAAATCAGCGGATTAAGCAGTTTCTGCTGCTCCACCTCTTTACAGGTTTCATCATCATCATAGACCTTTAATGTCTCTGGTCAGAGCACCTGGCGCTAATAGAGATCCCAGTTTAACAGAAAAAGTTGATAATTAGCAAGTTTTAGAGTTCATCGAGCCAGCGAACTTGAAGAAAGCCTGGATATGTAGAACTTCCTTTGTCCTCACAAAAACACACACAGGTCAGAGGTCAGGGGACTCACAGCAGGCACGAGCAGCTTGGTGACTTCATCTACAGCTCGTTTGAGTTTGATGTCGGCTCGGTTCTGGGCGTCTTCCACCGTGATGAGGACATGAAGGTCCTCGTTCAGGTGCTCCCAGTTTGGCTTCCCTCGGTTCTGGTCTTCCTGCAGGTGGAGACATGAGTGAAGACAGAGACAAGTAGTAAATATTCACATGCTGTCTGGTGTTCACAATTGACTGACTTTGGTGAAATGCATCCAGGGAGTTACAGTTTGTTTTTACATTCACTGTCTGTAGTCCTCAGAAGAGGGGCCTCAAAGCTAAAGGTCTGTGTCCCATTCTACTTTTAAATACCCTAGGAACTATAAGTGAGCCACCAGATCACAACAACAGTCACCTCAAGGTACTTTATATTATAAGGTTAAAAAACTGAGATTAGCTGAAGGCTTTTCAGTGAGTTTTTAGGACTTCCTGATAATAATCAATGACAGTCGTCCAGCCTGGAAGTAATAAATGCATGAACTAGTTTTTCAGCGTCACTCTGAGACAGGATATTTCTAACTTTAGAGATGTTGCACAAATGGAAGAACGCAGTCTTACATATTTGTTTAATATGTGCGTTGAAGGACATGTCCTGGTCAAAGTTTAACTAATTAGTTACACTTTTTAACTCATTGGTGTGTGTTATCATGGACAGATAGAGCTGGGTGTCATCTGCATAGCAGTGTAAATGTATGCTATGTCTTCTAATGATGCTGCCTAGGGGAAGCATGTATAATGTAAACAGAATTGGTCCTAGCACTGAACCCTGTGGAACTCCATAATTAACCTCAGTGTGTGAAGAGGACTCTCCATTTACATGTACAAACTGGAGTCTATTAGATAGATATGATACAAACCACTGCAGTGCAGTACCTGTAATACCTACAGCATGCTATATATTGCGATCTTTTGCTGGCGTTCAGCCTGTTAGCGTGTTAGCAGGAAGTCTGCTGAGTTAGCAGAGGATCGGCAGATGATTGGACGATCGTTTCTTGCACAGATGAGTGGTTTTAACAAAAGCTGTATGAGTTTCAGCACGACATCAGTGCAAAACCAACATCCCCCTCATTCATTGTCCTCCCTCTCCTCTAGCTCCATCTGGTTTGTGTTGAACTGTTGCTACGCCTGTCTCATGTATCTCTGTTAGCGTAGCGGGTGGCTAACCTTGTCAGCGTCACACGCAGAAACACAAACACGCATGTTTTTTCAGCAGTTTGACCTGAAATGTCTGAAATAGTTTCTTCACGGTGAATCATTCAGAGTCTTAATCCTGAGGAGACCGTGTGACTCAGCTGCTTCTGCAGACTCAGAGCTTTCACAGGAAGCAGCTCGTCAGCTCTTATTTTAGAGGCTCAGCTCTTCCTGAAAGTCAGACAAAATTTCTGACACACGGCTGCATGAAGCAACATCCTGTTCGGAGTTGTATTTAAAATCCCAAGCTAAAGACAAATTCATGTCACAAGTCTTTCTTCAGTCTGACAGGACCTAACCCTAAATGTCCCGTCCTTTCTGCCAAAGCAGAATGAAACTTTATAAAGTTCAGAATGCAAGCTGGGCTTTTGGCTTCAGTCTGAAGTTCAAGCAACAGAAGAGTTTAAAGCTTTTTTGGAAGGATGTGTGACTTTATTTTTATAGTTTTCAAACTGAACCCTAATCAGTGAAAGTCTCCGTTTTAGGGACAGACCATCCATCTGAGAGAGCAACAGATTTTCAGGCTTCGTTGGAGCCACAGATACTTCCTGTTTCGGACATGAACTATTTCTCCAATCAGGCCCATCCCACATTGGTCTGCACCTGCATGAGGAAAGACCTGGTTTGGTCCACTGAGCTCAGACTGGATCCTGCATGTTCTTCTGCAGGTATCTGTTTCGGGTTGAGTGGACGTTCGCTGTGATACGACTAAAGTTCAAGTAAAAGGAAAGACGCAGCTCAGCGTTCGTTGATTCACTCAGAACCTGCAGATTCACAACGATAAGCAGTCACTTCACTGAGCGACCTGATTCTACTGACACGCTCTATCCTGACTGATCTCTGTGCACACATCAAACCGAATGTTCCTTCAGAAAACGCACAATAAAACACAAGCACAGAGTTAACCCTAACATCTGGAATAAAATTCATAAGAACACTCTGTGATAAGGAAATGTGTCATACCTCAGCAGCACGTTCTTTGAGCTTCTCAAACAAAGAGAAGGCTCTTCATTCGTTTTAAATGTTGAAACACATCTGAGTGATGCTCACGTGTTCTGTCTCTGGATCAGCAGATCTACACCACATGTGTATTTTCATATGTGTTGTTCTTTAAATGAAAATCTGCTGACTGACCTCTGCCTGTGTTTCAAGAGGCATTTTCTCTTTTTAATATAAGAAGAAAAATGTCATCTTATGCCTTCTGTGTGCGTGCGTATGAGCGTGTATTCATATCTTTGTGGGGACCAATGATTGGAAGTTTACTACACTTATGGGGACCAAAATCCTGAAGTCTGAAGGCGGGTTTGAGACTAAATGTGGTTTTAGTGTCAGGGTGACAGCTGGGGCTCAAGGTCAGGCCTTCATTTTTCATGGTCAGGGGCTGAGGAACGCAGTGTTAATGACATGTCCCCACAAGACACAAATACCTGACATGCTGGGTGTGTGCGTGTGTGTGTGCGTGT